>NC_134088.1:3042857-3347142 GCF_000715075.1 Nicotiana tabacum
TAAAACATGTAACCGTTCAAATACATGGTAGAAATATTTAATTATTAGGTGCATTGCATCCCCAACGTGTGATTTCCTATGTATTAAATGTCTCAAAACCAACCAGGTTGTGGTGTGAGCAAATTAGTCAGGTTCTGTTCAGGTGGTTGGTTTGGTTGGTATGCAGTGATGAACGCGCAACCTTGCACGCGACCACAACATTATACACAAAACTGAGCTCCACCTCCCAGAAATGCACATCCTTACCCAGCTCCATATAATCCCCAACCAAATGATCTTCGATACAATTCTCTCCCAAGAGATCCTTTCAGAAAGAATTAGTTCACCCCTATTGGTGAATCGTATTCAAGCTTGTTCCAAAAGCTAATCAGGCTAGATCTATTGCAGCCAGTGGCCCCGAAATGGCCGAACCCCTAGTCCCCCTCGCACCGAGCTGACGCTAGGTATGAATACCACTCTGGAGCAGTGGGACACATTACAAAGGACAGTTGGACCCTCAAAAGGGCAGTTGAAGATTTGATTGAAGCTGAAAGAATCATTTTTCGGGATGAAGAAGCTCCTGATGTGATGAACAATTTGTTGCCTGCCCACAACATCAGGCCAATGGTCGGAATGATTTGTGAAACTGAGGAATTTGATCTGACACTGAAGGCCATTGTAGCCATTGCCGAGACAGAAGAAAAACTAAAAAATGGCCGCCAAGCATGAAAGTTCCCTATCAGACGGGAGTCTTAGTAGCCAGTTTTGCTATCCTTTCTGCATCCGAATTATCTCAAGGTGTAATACGGGTGTTTTACTTTATTGTTTTATTTTCTGATGTAAACTCTTCTATAAAAAAACCAAAAAAATCAAAAACTGAAAAAAATCAAAAAATCAAATGAAATTAATATTTCATTGTCTAGGATTGTCTCTTTTCTTAATCTTGTCATTTTCTTATTCTCTTTTTAGTTCTGTTAAATGCAGATTTCAATAACATGACATGCTTGCGGACTTCATGCCCAGATCCTGAAAGTTGTCAGGCCTCAAAATAATGAATCAAGGATTAGATCGAAATGAAGATAAAGTTTAAGGAAATAAAACAAAGAGTTGGAACAACTGAAGGAAAATTGGTTCCCGGATTGAAAAGGTTTGTACATTGCAACAAGAGTACTGCCAAAAGAGTGTGTTGCACTTGGGACACATCGAAAGAAATGTCCCTGAAATAACTGTCAATGCAAATGCAGTCAAAAGGTATTATGTTGGATCCTCCATATAGTACTAATATTCTCCAATTGGGATGACGAAAGCTTTCATTCTCGCTAACCAAACACTATCAACCCTTTGCAAACCCTTTGAGTCGGCTCTCTTTCTTTGATCACCATCTGTGGAACCTGAAAGTGTTATTGAAAAATGAAATGAAAAAGAAAGAAAAAAAAATGTACAAAAAAAAGAGGAAGAAAAGGCAAAGAAAAAGAAAAACAAAAGAGGAAAAGGAAAGAGAAAGAGCAAACAAAACAAAACAGAAAAACGAAAGGAAAAAAAAGTTCTCTGAACTACGTTCGACTTGATTCCGAAAGGATACGTAGGAAACCTCTCTCTGCGGTTCAGTCACACCAAAATAAAAATCCAAATTCCCCCAAAAGTGAAACTGGGGCAGATGTTGTAACGGTCCGGCGATAATCCCGCCTGAATGGTTCCAAAGTTGTAATTCGATCCAAATCATTTTTACCCAAACCCTTTCAAGTCCTTCCGATCAATCGGTGAGAATGTTCAAGGATCAGAGAATACAACTACTTGGATCCGATGCAATAAAAATGAGAGAAATAAAATGAGAGAGTCTTATTGGTGAAAACCCACACGGGCACCATGAGGCGATGGTAAGAAGAGAAATGAAAAATAAGAGAGTCTTGTTAGTGAAAACTCGTAAAGAGCACTATAAGGCGAGAAGAAAAATGAGAGAGATCAGCTCGTGAAAACCCGCAAAGGGCGCCCCTGATCGAAAAGAGGATCCTCATAGCCATCGACACCGACAGAGTTCTGGCAAGGTTTCTCGATTTTGAGGAAACAATTGTGATGAATTTCTGAGAGTCGGACGGTTTACACAGATCAGGCATCCAGTCCAAAAGGCATGTCATGTTCATTGAAGTCCGCATGTACTCCAGATAAGTCCTTCTGTCCTTTCCCTGAAATGGACACTTCTTGTTTTAAACTCATTCTCCATTCCATTGTTTGTTTTCTTTGAATCCCTTTCGGTCTAACATTGATCCGAAACTAAGACAAAGAAAGGATGGCAAGACTGATTTATAGGGTTCTCATTTGGCGCGAGCTAATGTGCAGAAAGGCACCCAGCCTCGTACGGGCATCAAGTCGACCCCAACTAGCCATGGCGGTCGATGCTTTAAAATCAAAACTCTTAGAAAGAGAAAATCAAATGGAGCGCCTATAAAGGCAAATGAAGTTGAAAAGGTTGAGTCCCACGTGGCTAACCGTCTCGGCAAAGAGTTGAAAAAAGCCAAGGCATCCCAAATGCTCTGAATTTGAAGTTGGTAGAAAGAATCCAGAAAAGAAAGGCCAACGAAGGCGAAATAAAATTGGAAAAGGTTAAGTCCCACGCGACTAGCCGTTGCAGCAAAGTTTGAGGAGCCGAAAGTTCCCCAATGCTCCGAAGAAAAGAAAAGAAAAAAATGATGAAAAAAAGAATATAAAAAAAAAAGAAAAAAAAAAGAGAAATCAGAAGGAAAAGTCCTACGAAGGCAAGATAAAGTCGAAAAGGTTGAGTTCCACCAACCAATCATCATGACAAAGTCTAGATAAGCTAGAGTTTCTCCAGAGTCAGAAAGGCAATCGGTATTCAGGAAGCAACCAGTTTCAGTTGAAAGGGCCGAGATCAAGTGATCAAAATAATCAAGGCTACAAAACCAACCACTACTTTGAAAACTCACAAATATTTCTTTGTTTGAAGCAGGAACACAGCATGCAGAATGGTGATTCTAAAAGAACGAATGTCACCAAACCTTAACCCAGGTAGAACATTTTCGCCTAGGGAATCTAGCTCATTGTTCCGGGTAGAAGTACTCTTCACTCAGGTTGTTTTACATTAGCTTAACCCAGGTAAAACCTTTTCGTCTAGGGGGATCCAGCTCATAGTTCTGGGTAGAAGTACTCTTTGCTCAGGTTATTTTTACGTAGCTTAACCCAGGTAGAACCTTTTCGCCTAGGGGGATCCAGCTCATATTTCCGGGTAGAAGTACTCTTCACTCAGGTTGTTTTACGTAGTTTAACCCAGGTAGAACCTTTTCGCCTAGGGGGATCCAGCTCATATTTTCGGGTAGAAGTACTCTTCGCTCAGGTTGTTTTACATTATCTTAACCCAGGTAGAACCTTTTCGCCTAGGGGGATCCAGCTCATAGTTCTGGGTAGAAGTACTCTTCGCTCAGGTTGTTTTTACATAGCTTAACCCAGGTAGAACCTTTTTGCCTAGGAGGATCCAGCTCATATTTCCGGGTAGAAGTACTCTTCACTCAGGTTGTTTTACGTAGCTTAACCCAGGTAGAACCGTTTCGCCTAGGTGGATCCAGCTCATAGTTTCCGGGTAGAAGTACTCTTTGCTCACGAAACGTAAGCTCCTTAAAATCTCCATTTTCTTTTACTTTCGGCATACATCACTCTTGTTCACACCTCCTATTTTTATGTAGCTTAACCCAGGTAGAACCGTTTCGCCTAGGGGGATCCAGCTCATAGTTTCCGGGTAGAAGTACTCTTCGCTCAGGGTGTTTTACGTAGCTTAACCCAGGTAGAACCGTTTCGCCTAGGGGGATCCAGCTCATAGTTTTTGGGTAGAAGTACTCTTCGCTCAGGGTATTTTATGTAGCTTAACCCAGGTAGAACCGTTTTTCCTAGGGGGATCCAGCTCCTAGTTTCCGAGTAGAAGTACTCTTCGCTTAGGGTGTTTTACGTAGCTTAACCTAGGTAGAATTGTTTCGCCTAGGGGGATCCAGTTCGTAGTTCTGAGTAGAAGTACTCTTCGCTCAGATTGTTTTATGTAGCTTAACTCGGGTAGAACCGTTTCGCCTAGGGGGATCCAGCTCCTACTTTCCTGGTAGAAGTACTCTTCGCTCAGGGTGTTTTACGTAGCTTAACCCAGGTAGAACCGTTTCGCTTAGGGGGATCCAGTTCGTAGTTACGGGTAGAAGTAATCTTCGCTCAGGGTGTTTTACGTAGCTTAACCCAGGTTGAACCGTTTCGTTTAGGGGGATCCAGCTCATAGTTTCCGGGTAGAAGTAATCTTCGCTCAGGTTGTTTAATAAAGTTTAACTCAGATCGAACCTTTTTTCACCTAGAAGGATTCAACACTTTATCAATAATACATGGTGCTAACACCTGATTCTATTTCCTTCCAGTAAGATAGGGTACTGGCCCCTGGTTACATTTCCTTTCAGTAGTACGGGATACCGATCCCTGGTTACACAATCATTCGTTACCAAATTTTATCTCTTTTAGCTAGTTTATACTACTATTTCTGTCTGCTTTTTCAATAAATTAAATAATTTACAGATTTCTCTAATAACTCACAAAATGTTTCTAGTGCCAGACTGGGGCAGAAAATTTTTTGTTCGTTTTTGTTTGTCTTTGATGGTTTTGCAGGCTCGGCCGTATAGCACAAGTGAAGATTAAAGCTTGCAGTTTTAGTTTCTCATCAGAAGAAAGAAGTCTTTCGATCACAGGATAGTTGGAGTTAACTTTGACAATGTGTCAGTAACCCAGCTTCTCAAGATTCATCTTCTCAATTTTAGATCAGGAAAACAAGCAACTGAAATTGAGTCATAATCGTTTCTTCAAAGAGTATCAAAATCCAATCTAAGGTCAACGCAAGCGAGCAGGTCAAAAATCAAGATTTAACTCCAGAAGACGCATAGATAGGAATTTTGTACTCTTAGTTTGCAGATATATATAGTACTCTTCTCTTTTTCTTTTTTGATGTAAGAAGCGAGTAACAGCAATAGCAACAGCGACAACAACAACAGAAACAGTCTTAACTCTAGTGTCTGGTAGTCCCAGCTACCAAAATTTTCCAGAACTACACTAACTTATTTCCTTTATAGCCAAGGATATGTAGGCAGCCTCGGAAGCAAGGTTCGGTCACCTTTTTTTCAAAAAAAAAATTGCTTCCATTGGAGTGACATGTGAGCAAAAATTAGCTAAGGCATTCAATTTTCTTTGCACAAAAACTCTTCATGTTCTCGAGCAAAGAGGGGCAGCTGTGAACACCTAATTTTTGCACTATTTAACACCTCCTAAAGTTATTAGTGTTTTGTTATTTTAATTATTTTTCTCAATTTTTGTGATTTTAATTGCATATTTCCTATCATAAAATACTAAAAAAAATAGTTCTTTCTTCATTTGTGCATTTTAAGAATTAACTAGCTATTCAGTTGGTGAATTAATCTAGTTAATTGATCATTAGAATAAGTTATTTAATTAAATTATTTGTGTAAAATTAGTTTTAAAAGTAGGATTAAGGAAGAAATTTGGCCAAATTTGAAAGAAAAAGTGTCCAAGAGTGCAAGATAAAGGGCTGCCATTGAAAGGGTCTGAAGCTACGTAGTTTGCCTCAAAACTACGTTATTTCACTAAATGAAACAAGATCAAATCATACCCATCCATTCCATCTTGATCCAATGGATCTCATTCACTCTTGACTTAGGTATTTAAAGCCTCAAAAATGTAAAAATTGTCCTCATTTTCACCCATAATTCTTTTCTCCTTCTTCTCTCTTCTCTCTCTCATCACTCTCTCTACGCCGCCCCAGCTCCACCCACCACCGGCGGCGGAACACCTCCAAATTCATACCATGTAATCTCCACAACTTCCTCCTTCCATATCTCCAAACCAAATCCTTCAAAAATCCCTCAAACTCCTTGAATCTTAGATCTAGGAAACTTTCCCGTCACTTTTTTGCCCAAATTCTTGAAGCTCCAACCACTACCACCCCCACAATACTTACAGCAATGGATATAGCTCCTCAAGACCTAGCTATTGATGCCAATTTCACCATGAAAATCCGGCGATCAAAATCCGGCCAAATTCCGGCAACCTCCCCGAACACCCTCTTTTGGCATACCACCATTTTTTCGGCCACTTGAATTATAAAATGGTAAAAATCCTATTATTTTTCGTGGCTGATTTTTTATTTTATTTTTATTTTTTCAGATCTTATTTTTGTCTATTATTAATTATTTTAGCATTAGTTTTTGAAGTTTGAAATGTCAAATTTTCTGTTTTTGCACTTGTTGAAGTAGTAAAATAGTTTTGTGTTGATAAAAGTGAGCTAGTGAAAAATACTTAAGAGTATATGGTATTTGTTTGATTGTTTATTTACTACTTCAAGACTCTTTGAGTACAACACTCAAAAGTCAAATTGTTTGGTAAGCAAATGTAGACCTTTGGACAATGTTTGAATAAAAGTCTGTCTTTGAATAATGGAAAGCAGATTTTGTTTGAAATACTTGACAAGATTGAACCAGAAAGTCTGGCATTTTGAATTTAAGAGCAGATTTTGTAGAAAAATCTGTCACAAAGATTGATTTTTAATTTTTTTGAAATAGCTGATTGTTTTGATATAAAAGGAGGACATCCCATCTTACTGAGAGAGCTCTAGACACACAAAAAAAGAGAAAAAATCAGTAGCTATAATATCCCTTAGCAGCTTTTATGTGTTGATTCTTAAGTGAAAAACTTGTTTAAGGAAAATAGAGTAGTCTTGAAAGATTTTTCTGGAGTTACATAATTGTACTGTTTTGCTGGGGTATTTCTAGTTTATTTTCTTGGGCTTAAATCTGCCAGTTGTCGCTGTCTTTTGTTGTTGTTGTTGCCCGTTTAATTGTTTTGCTGTTGATTTTGGAAAGAGCTGACTCTGCTATATTTGTTCTTCTTTCTGTTGTCCAGGTAATTTTCGGACCATGTAAACTCATAAAATCGAGTTTGAATGAAAGATAATGACGCTTGGAAATATTAGTAGCTTCATCCTTCTATTGTAATTAATTTTTATATGCTCTTGAATGTTTGATAATGTTATAACGATATGTTAGTTAATTAAATTGTGTTAAGCATCTTTAATTATTTTTATTTTTGCAAAGCATTAGATATAATTCCATTGACATTTGGTTGTCTGAAAGGAGCATATATTTTAAAATTTGAACCCTTGTAGCCATGTTTGTTCCTTTGTTGTCACCAATATTATTATTATTATTATTATTATTATTATTATTATTATTATTATTATTATTATTATTATTATTATTATTATTATTATATTTTAGAGTCCCAATAATCTTTTTTTTATCTCTTAAAAAATACTTATTTAGTAAGGTAGTTAAGTTGTAGATTAGAAAGACAACCTGTAAACTTATTTTTGTAAATAGTTGGCTACGGATTGCAAATAGCAAGATATGGACAAATCTGTAACATAGCTTTAAAAGGTCATATCTGCAGATTTAAAGTCCAAAAGCATATGGGCTTTTGGATTTTGTCTTGGAAATGAGCCCATTTGACTCCATCAACCCAATAATGGGTTGCCTCATTCAATGTCAAGACAAGCCCACATCTTACTAGTTTTAAGCAATGTCAATTAATAATTTTCTCTCATTAGTCTCATCTTTTAAATTAGTACTCATAACAATAATTTTCTCTCATTAGTTAAGTTATAGATTATTATTCAAATCTTTTCTTTAATTTTTTTTTAAAAATAAATAAAAACGGACATAAGAAAAGCATAAAAATCAAATAAATCACAGTTTATCCAAGTTTAATTCAAGCCAAGTGTAGTCAATAAAGCGACCGTGCTAGAACCACGGGACTCAGGGAATGCCTTACAACTTCTCCCCGGTCAACAGAATTCCTTACCCGGACTTTATTTTTGGAGACCAATAATAATAGAGTCAAACCTTCCTTTGAATAGGGATTCAAATAAAAGGTGACTTGGAACACCGGCAAAAATCAATTCCAAGTGGCGACTCTATAAATAAAATAATCCTTATTTAAAATTTGTCACTTTAATTGGAAAAGCTCTTTAACCCACAATCCATAACATTTTGCACACATTATCTCTTGGAGGGTGAAAAGGGGTGTGACAGCAAATAAGGCAAAAATACCTAATCCCTCAAGCTAAGGTTAGCCACAACACTTACCTCGATTTCACGACTACAATCAAACCTCAATTACCGCTTTACCTCTCGATTCCACCTCCAATATGTTTGTATCTAATCATAATTAACTTAATAATATCAATAAATGTTAAAGAACTTAATTCCAATTCTTAATTATAGGTTTCCCAACATTTTCCCCAAAAAGTCAAAAACCGACATCGGGCCCGCTTGGTCAAAACTCGAAGTTCGAACCAAAACCTGATTACCCATTCACCCCTGAGCCCGGATATACAATTAGTTTTGGAATCCGACCTCAATTTGAGATCTAAATCTCCAAATTTTAAAATTCTTAAATTCTACCCCAAACACCCAATTTCCCAATGAAAATTCCTAGATTTTGTGATGAAATCTTGTAAAAAGATGGAATAGATTGAAGGAAAATGAGTTAGAAATCGTTTACCTATGAGTTGGGGAAGGACTTTTCTTTGGAAAATCGCCTATGGGAGCTTAGGCTTTGAAAATTTGAGAGAACAAGTTGAAATACCATCTAAGTTGTGTTTTTATCAATTGCAGATGTCGCATTTGCGACCAGAAATGCGAGACAGGTATTGCAAATGCAAACCTGCTGCATGTCTGCTATTGTCACAATTGTGAACCTTTGGTCGCATTGCGATGGTTGTCCCTCCCTGATGACTTCGCAAATGCGAAGATACGTTCGCAAATGCAAACTATGCTCGCTCAGGTCATCATCGCAATTGCAATAAAACCCTCGCAATTGCCAAGCCTGTGAAGCTCGCAAATGCGAAGCCTGATCTCGCAATTGCGAGTTCAGAGGCCTGCAACAGATACCAGATGCAACAACAGATTTTCTAAGTCCAAACTCACTCTGTGGCCTATCCAAAACTCACCCGAGCCATCGGGGCTCCAAACCAAACATGCACACAAGTCTAAAAATATCATACGAACTTGCTCGTGCAATCAAATCGCCAAAATAACATCTTAAATAATGAATATAACACCAAAACTCAAGAAATCCTTAAGAATATTGAAATTTCTATTTTCACAGTCGGACGTTCGAATCACGTCAAATCAGTCTCGTTTCTTACCAAATTTCACAGACACGAATTAAATACTATATCAGACCTATACCGAGATCCGGAACCAAAATACGGGCCCAATACCAACGAGATCACACACTATTCCATTTCAAAAATTCTTATATTTTTTAGCAAACAATTTTCTTCAAAAATTTATTTCTCAGACTAGGGACCTTGGAATTTGATTCTGGACATACGCCCAAGTCCCATATTTTACTATAGACCCTACGGGACTGTCAAATTACGGGTCCGGATCCGTTTGCCAAAAATATTGACCGAAGTCAACTTTAATATATTTTAAAGGCAAAGTTCAATATTTTTCTTAAATTTCACATAAAGGCTTTCCGGAAACGCGCCCAAACTGCGCATATAAATCAAGGAGAATGAAAATGAGGTTTTTAAGGCCTTGGAACACGGAAACGGATTCTAAAACGAAAGATGACCCTTTGGGTCATAACAACAGCTAAACGTCCGACATTTTTATTTAAATTTAAAATCTGACAATCCCATATTTCTGACCTTTTAGCTAAAGTTTGTAAAAAAATTACCTTTTTCTATTTCTTACTCTCCCTTGCAGCTAGGGGTGTCAATGGTTCGTTACGGTCGGTTATTTTATAAAATTTGTACCATACCAATTTTTCGGTTATTCTATTATGTATAACCAAAATTAGACTTTTCGAAACCGTCCCAATCATGTCGGTTTCTCTTCGGTATCGGTACGGTTTGGTTAATTTTTGGTTTTTTTGTTAATATCATATAAAATTCACCAGTAGAAGTAGAATTGCAATAACATACGTTTTTTATAGGACTTAGCAAAACTCTCTAGACATTTTTACTATTAAAGGGTGATGAATTTGTGACGACCCGAAGGGTCATCACCGTAGTTCTTCCTTGTTCTGCACTTTCGAGGCCTTGAAAACCTCGCTTTTAGTTGCCTCGATTGGCATGCGCAGTTCGGGCGCGTAGCCGGAAAGTTTTTATGTTAGAATATGTGAATTATGTGAAACATTTGATGAATTTTGGTATTAATATGCATAATGTTGACTTCAGTCAACATTTTGGGTAAACGGACCCGGACCTGTGATTCGATGGTCCCGGAGGGTCCGTAGAAAAATATGGGACTTGGGCGTGTGCCCGGAATCAAATTCTGAGGTCCCAAGCCCGAGAAATGAATTTTTTTGAAAGAAATTATTTTTCTGAAATTTGATATGAAAATTTGAAATGAAAAAGGGGTTAGAAAATATAGGTATCGGGCTCGTATTTTAGTTCCGATGCTCGGTACAAGTCTTAAATATGTGTTAAGCACTATCTGTAAAGTTTGGCTAAAAATGGAGAATTTGAGTTATGAAAGTTGAAGAAAGAAAATCATGTGTTTGAGGCTTGATCCTATGTATATGATGTTATTTTGGCGATTTGATCGCACGAGTAAGTCCGTAAGATGTTTTTAAGGTTGTGCGCATGTTTGGTTTGGAGCCTCGAGGACTCGGGTGAGTTTTGAATGGGGCCCGGGAGGTCTTGGACTTAAGAAAATGCAGGTTCAGGTGTTGCAGACACCAGCGCGGCCGCGGTCATTTCCGCGCGGTCCGCGCTGGAGCCGCGCGGCCGCGATGCCTTTCTGTGCGGTCCGTGTGGCTGAGTCTGAGGGCTAGTGTTTCAGGTCAACCAGCGCGGCCGCGCACCAAAACAGTGCGGTCCGCGCTGGAAGGGTTCACAGAAGCCCCAATTTTTCTCCCACTCGACGCGGCCGCAACACATTTCTGTGCGGTCCGCGCCAGGTCCTCAGAAAGGTATACAAGTTCGGAAAATCTCAGTCATTTTTCACTTTTCAAAAACCCAAAACCTAAGAGGCGATTTTCCAAACAACTTTTTTACTCCAAAATGATTGGTAAGTGATTTCTAACTTAATTTCTTTATTCCTTAATATCTTTTAACATAATTTCAACTTCAAATCAAAGATTTTCATGGGGAAAATTGGGTGTTTTGGGTACAACCTAGGTTTTCTACAAATTGAGAAGTTGGGCCTCAATTTGGTCCGATTTAAAAAACAAATCATATATTGGGATTCATGGGGGAATGGGTAACCGAGTTTTTATCCGAACCTCGAGTTTCGACCACGTGGGTCCGGGGGTATTTTTGACCTTTTTGGGAAAAACCTTTAATAAAAATCTATTTTCATGCATTGGAGATGATTCATTTAGTAATTATTAATGTGATTAAGTAACTTATGACTAGATTCGAGCGGATTGGTGGTGAAATCAAGAGGTAAAACTATACTAGAAGCGTGAGTCGAGTTTGGAGCATTCGAGGTAAGTGTTTGTTCTAACTTTGGCTTGAGGGAGTAGGATTAGGATGATATTTGCTACTTGCTAATGTGGAATACGGTGTATAGGTATGGTGACGGTTATCTATGCACCGGAGTCTAGCATGACCGTGAGTCTTGATTGCTTTTAATTCGAATAATGTGACACAAACTCCTTGTTTATTTGATAAGTTTCATATAATGTGAACGGTTGAGGAAGAATGATTTAAAAGGAGAATGTGTTGTGAATACTCCCTTGCCGGGATGTGTAGACTGATATATATATTCTCCCTTGTCGGGATATTTTGGGCTGTTAGTTGTACCCTTGCCGGGTTAAAGGTATTGAGTTGTTATTCTCCCCTGAAGGGGTCTACTATATGAAGTCAGATATTACGATCTATATTATGGGATCGTGTGGCACGCCGTCCACTTATATATGATATTATGGGATCGTGTGGCACGCCGTCCACTTATATATAATATTATGGGATCGTGTGGCACGCCGTCCACTTATATATGATATTATGGGATCGTGTGGCACGCCGTCCACTTATATATGATATTATGGGATCGTGTGGCACACCGTCCACTATATATATATATATATATATATATATATATATATATATATATATATATATATATATATATATATATATATATATATATATATCTTCTGTTTATTTCCGATATTTCATTTTTATTTGTTACTCCCCGATAGCATGTCCCCTCCCAGTTTTACTTTGTATGATCTTGTTATTGTTTTCTTGCACTTGTTGTATATATATCTGTACAGGTTAATTGTGGTAGGTACTGTCTAGCCTCGTCACTACTTCGCCGGGGTTAGGCCAGGCACTTACCAGCACATAGGGTCGGTTGTGCTGATGCTACACTCTGTGCATTTTTGGTGCACAGATCAAGGAGCAGCTTACGGACCGCAGCAGTAGGACTTCTGGGAGCTATCTTCAGTCCAGGGACTCTCGAGGTAGCCTAGCTGGCGTTCGCAGGCCGAAGTCCCTTTCCATGTTTTTTTTTGTTTGTTTATCTTGTATCAGACAAACATGATGTATTTTCCCTTCAGACATTGATTGTAGTATTCTGTAGTAGTCCGTGAGCTAGTGACACCAGACTCTGGGTAGCATTTTGGTTCAAACTTCCGCACTTTTGGTTTTCAGTTGCTTTAGATTTAAAGTCTTCCGCTTAGATTTTGTCTCGTTTATTATATTGTTTGAAAGAAAGCAGGAAAAGTGTTTTAAATATTTGGCTTTCCTAGCTCCGATAGTAGGCGCCATCATGACACCCAATGGTAGAAAATCCGGGTCGTGACAGAATTAAAAAAAAGATGGCTAGAGTATAGATCCATCAACTATTCTACAACAGCGTAAAAGAAATCAAACAAAGGCAAAGAAAACATTAATTTTGATTTGTTTTATACTAACCAAATGATTGCAAAATTTAAAAAGTAACTTTTCTCTATTCCCTAAGTTTATTTAGTTTTTACAATACTTAATCCATATTTAAAATTAAGAGGTGCAAAGGGACTTGTTCGTAAAATTTATCAAAATTTAGCAATTCAAGAATATGAACAACCATCTCTCGAAGACTTCCAAGCTAACATATTGTCACACCTCCTTTTTCCGCCCCGCGAGAGTACATGACTTGGAAAACAGTCCATCCATCCATATCCATATTTCTTTGGTACTAGCACCACATTAGCCAACCAATCTGGATATCGAGTGACCCGAATAACCTTTGCTTGCAGCTGCTTGGTTACTTCTTTTTTAATCTTCACACTCATATCTGTCTTGAACTTCCTCAATTTCTACTTGACGGGAGGGCATGCCGGGTCAGTGGGCAATTTGTGAACCACTAGCTTGGTGCTTAAACCCGGCATGTCATCATACGACCATGCAAAAATATCTTTAAACTCAATGAGTGCTTTGATTAGTTCTTCCCTGATGCCAGGCTCAATGTGGATGCTGATTTTGGTTTCCCTGACATCGTCGACATCCCCTAAATTGACAGCTTCAATGTCATTCAAATTGGGCCTAGGTTTCTCTTCGAACTGGCTTAATTCTCTGTTTATCTCTTCAAAGGCATCATCCTCCTCGTATTCTGATTCATCATCATAATCGATATCTTGTGCAATTAATTCAGAATCAGATTGATTATTTAAACTGGGTTGAAGATCCGTTGTGCATGCCATATCATTAGTACCAGTGCAAAGAGAACTGTTCAGAAAGAAAAGAGAAGAAACAGAATTAAAACAAAACAAGAAAAGGAAACTTTCACTTTTTATTAAAATGCGGGATAACAGAGTTTCACACTTTTACTGAATAAAATCAAAACTGGATTACAACTCTAGAATAATCCAGGAAACAAGAAAGAAAATCCAAAGCCTACCACCAAGACTCCCTCCGGGTAGGAAGAGGAGTAGCTGTCCAATTGATGATCTTGGCCCTAGGCCACACAAATTGTATATCCGCCCTACTGGAACCTTCTCCAGCTTCTACCATGTTGACACCGGCGAACAACCTTTCAAAGCCCTCATCTAGATCTCCATCTGGCCCAATCATTGGTCCGAGAACTTTCGGGACCGACAACTTTCTGGTACCTGCTCTGACAAAGGATCTGGACAGGCACGAGATTGGCTTGGGAAGAACCCACACTTTCTTCTTCATCTTGCGGGCATGTCTGACAACTGCTGATGTGGGCTTGAATCCCAGCCCAAAGATCTCTAAATTCTTGGGCAAAGAGACAGGTTGAACAATACCTTGAAGCTCAGCCCCCAGACCTTTTCCTGGCACGAACCCATTACTCAGCATCTCTGAAACTACCATGACGGTGGCAGAAGCTATTCTGGGGTGTGGAATGATTTTACCCTCGGGGATCTTGTTTGCTGACACTGCATCAAAAATCTGGTAAACCTAGGGACCTTTGTCATCGTTGGTTTCTATGAATGGCACAATGGCACCTCCCATGGTGCGCGCAATGTCTTCCCCATGCAGCACGACATCTTGTCTGTCCCATTCAAACTTGACCATTTGATGCAATGTGGATGGTACTGCTTTGGCCGCGTGGATCCACGGTCGTCCCAACAAAAGGTTATAAGATACCGCGACATCCAATACTTGTAACTCCATAGTAAACTCGACCGGGCCGATGGTCACCTCGAGTATAATATCCCCCACGGTGTTTGTTCCACTTCCGTCAAATCCTCGGACGCAAACACTGTTCTTGTGAATTCTATCATGGTCAATCTTCAACTAGTTCAATGTGGATAATGGACAAATATTGGCACATGAACCGTTATCCACCAACGTGCAAGTAACCACCGAATCTTCACATTTGACAGTCAAGTAAAGAGTTTTATTATGTTCCGTGCCCTCCACTGGCAAGTCGTCATCAAAGAACGTTACCCTGTTTACCTCAAAAATTTTGTTGGCAATTGTTTCAAGGTGGTTCACTGAAATTTCATTGGGCACATGAGCTTCATTTAGTATCTTCATCAGGGCCCGGCGATGCTCGTTCGAATGGATCAATAGTGATAACAACGAGATCTGAGCCGGTGTTTTCTTCAATTGTTCGACAATGGAGTAATCCTGTACTTTCATCTTTTTCAGGAATTCCTATGCCTCTTCTTCTGACCCGGGTTTCTTTGTTACTGCTGGATTGGACCTTCTCAACTCCATGGGAGCAAAACACCGTCCCGATCGAGTTAGTCCCTGCGCCTCACAACTATCCTCCTCCACTTGCTTTCCCTTGTACATTACCACTGCCTTTTCATACTTCCAAGGCACGACCTTGCTATCAATCACTGGTAATTGGACTACTGGCTTTATGATGACCAGTTCCCTGCAGACCCCTTTCACAACAACCGCGGGTGCAGATGATGCTCCCGCTATTACCAATTTGGCTGGTTCTGGTTTCCTTGTAACAGTAGATGGATTCTTCCCTAATAGCACCAATGGCTTGACATCCTCCCCTTTCACCTGTACCCCTGCTTCCCCACCGGTCGATTCTTCTTTCGGAGTGGCACGGATCATCATCACTGTCTGCGTGGGTTTCTTTGGCTCCCCTCCTTTGTGCACAAGCTCAATCATGTGGGTGTTGTCACACCTCCTTTTTCCGCACCCGCGGGGCGCAGGGGGAGTTTTTCCCATTAAAGGACAATCGAAACGGGATTTGTTTATTTGTTTCAGAGTCGCCACTTGGGAGATTTAGGGTGTCCCAAGTCACCAATTTTAATCCCGAATCGAGGAAAATAATGACTCTATATTACAGTCTGCATACCAGAAATTCGGATAAGGAATTCTGTTAACCCGGGAGAAGGTGTTAGGCATTCCCGAGTTCCGTGGTTCTAGCACGGTCGCTCAACTGTTATATTCGGCTTGTTTATCTGATGTTTAATACAATTATGAACCATGTGCAAATTTTATCTTTTAACCCCTTTATTAATTATTATTATTAGGAATGTGAACGTCGCTTAAAACATGTCTTTGGACTGCGTCACATGAAATGCACCCACAATCCGGAACATATCTTATTTTGACGTTTTGGGATTTGGATTTGGGTCGCATGAAATGCACACCCCAAGTTTTAAGAAAGTAAATTATTAAACACGCGCCTAAAAGACTATCGCGTTATTATTTTGGGGAAGGCCACGAAATTCACTAAGCGGCCCTCCTGAATTCTAAGTAATTTAAAACAAGTATTTACTGAGGGCCCCGCAATTTGTATTTTTATTCGGCGAGGCTCATCTCATTCTTATTTTGAAAGGATATCCTATAGCAACTACGTTTCTTGTCGTGTTTGTCTCTATCAATCGAAAGCAGGAGATAGTCCTAATTAATTAATACTTGCAAGTTATTTTATAACAGAATTCGGAAATGCTAAAATCAGGAACAAGGCTGCGCGCACAGTCAGTCGAATAAATAATCATGGGCCCAAATCCAGCCCACGCGCGGTTGGCCAGACCTGGGCCACTGCTCGCTCGATGCGGGCCTGCCTGGTCTGTCTTCGACCTGGGCTCGACCTTCATGAGGTTGAGGCCCTGGATTTGTGTTCTTTATCTTGAAACATGGTTTTAAGAGTTATGTATGGCAATTCATTAGAAAGGAAAGAACTTAATTTACAGTGTACAAATTTCATGCTTGGACTACATTACAACATATATGGCAAAGTAAACTAAATCCGAGATGCAACCTAATTCATTGAGACCACTTTTATCTAACAGCATACATATACAACTATCATTCGATACCCTATATTGACATCAACTAGGCTTGTAAGCTAACTTCAGTATCCCAAAATATGAGCTATTAGTCATTATATGACATTCAACACAACAGTACATGTATATAAACAACATTTGCAGATCTTCTCTTTTACACTCATTGCTCAAACTTTCGAGTTACATTGGTAGTGTAATTGTGTACCTGGTATAGAGGACAAAGAAGGAAGGGATGATCAGCTGGGTAGTATGCAGTAAACACAGCAACAACAACCAAACAGTAACAACAGCAAACCAATAACCACAAATGCTTTCCACAGTCCAACAGACAAATAGCAACAATTTCCAGAGCAACAGAAACCACAGGTGGTCGAGGCCCAAACAAACAATCCCAGAAAAGAGTAATGAACCAGTAGAAAATCCAAGATACCAAATGTGACAGCAACAGAAACCCAATAACCACAAAGCTCAGCTAATACCCGATACAGTTCCAGCAATCAGGAAGACTAAGACTCGAACCACAGCACACAGAAAACTCAGTATAGTAACAATCGCAGCAGAAATACACAGCCTTTCTCTTAATGGAACAGTAATGATCCTAATTAGAATAACTGGCTTGGCTAGAATAGCCCAACCAATTTAGCTCCTCGTGCAGTTTTGGGCAGTGATTGGTTAAAGTGTTCTGAAAATTTCCCCTTTTGTTTTCTTTTTTTTCTGAAGACTAAAAGTCCAGCCCTTTTCTCTTTTCTGAAGACTAAAAAGTCCAGCCCTGTTTAAGTTATCAAATGGCCTATTTATAGGCCAAATGAACCAGTACAGCTGAGCTGCCTTTTTGCTGCAACTTGCAGCCTGCCCATACCCCTTTAAGCCCATGCCTAAGCATCTTTTGGTGTCCAGCCCCTTTGTTCCCCACGCCTGGTCTTTGTTTAATCAAGAGTTATGGGCTCGTTTTATTTATTCATTTTAAGCCCCATACTCTTATGTCTTGCTCCCCATTAGTATTAGTTTAATCTTAATTAGTACCCTACTTGCCAGCTTCATTTAAACTAACCTTTTCTGCCTTTTTCAAACCCCAGAATACCCCTGCTTGACCTTGATTATTACTGCCCTGCCTATTGCAGCATCAGGGCATTTTTGAACTGATGGAAGTTCAAATTCAAGACTGCCTGGACTGAACCTTTTCAGTCAGTTTCACAATGCAAACAAACCATTTCAAACAATGCTGGGGCATTCAGTCAATAGCAAGGTTCAATTAGTCATGCGACATTATTAGCTCATTCGACTCATTAGTTATAGAAAACTGATCGACGACATTTATCGAGTCGACTATACTAATCATAACAGGTAATAATCAGTCGTTCAAATAAACAACACATACAGGGACCTAAAGGGCATCAGACAGTTTTTGTTCAATTACTAGGGCTATATGAATTAATTCGCTTGACGACTATTCTAATCGAACATGTACATCACAGAATACATTCAAATCATACACAGAAAACAATTGACCAAATAAAAGGTCTTTACAGAGATGAAAGAAGTCCGACTGAAAAATAACAAAATAACAAACAAACACAAAGTAATATGCTGACAACTTATTTAGAAATAAAACAAAAGAAAGGAAAACTTACCAAAATGTTTACATCAAACAGACCCAAATCTGATTCAACTTCGAACTTCTGAGGCCGAACAAACTTTAATCAGGGTGTTCTCACATGAGAACACCTTGATTAAGGTCTATTAGACCTCAAACCCATGTCCAAACCGGTCGGATTCCCCAGGTGCATGTGTTCTAAAGTCTGGATTTCCAGATCTGATTTTTAGGGAGTTGTGGGTAGATTCGGACCAAACCAAGCTTGGTTTGGTCACGAGGAAGGTCAGGGGAGTGTCTGGTATGAAGATGGGATGGTTTGGCATAGATCCGGGTTCGACTCAAATCTTCAAATGAAGATTTGAGACGAACGAAAGTGATTCGAGGCTAGGGAGTAACAGATCCATGTTCAGGAGAGTGAGGGGGTCTTAGGGTGTTCGGGAGGTGGCCACCGGCGTTCGTGCCGCCGGCTTTTGGTGGAAGGGAAACTAGGGCGGCGTTAGGGTTTGGGGGTTTCAGGGTTCGGGGAAGGAGATGACTGAAGGGTGGGGTTGGTATAGGGGGCGTGGGGTGAAGGGCTGAGTTTATATATGGGGGGGTTGATTGGATCTGAGCCGTTGGATCATACGATCTCAACGGCTTGGATCTGAGGATGAGACATGAGACGGGGTCGTTTGGTAGTTAAACGGGGTCGTTTGGTTTAAGTGAGGGGTTGGGTCAGGCTGGTTATTTGGGTCAGGTTTGAACATGGGTCGCTGAAAGAGGTCCTGAACCGTTGGATCGGCTGGGACGGACGGCTCAGATTGATTTGCCTGAAACGACGTCGTTTCAGGAGGTGCCTGGGCAGCCGGTTTTGGACTGGACCTGATCGAATTGGTTTGGGCCTGTTTATGTCTTATTTTTTTGGGCCCAACCGATTTTCTTCCCCTTTTTTTGTTTTTTCTAGTTTCATTTTTTTCAAAAATAAAATAATAGACAATAAAATAATGAAATTAAAACTAAACAACAATGGAACATTTTAACACAATTAACACCAAATATTCAAGTAAGTTAACTAAAAGCCTAGAATGAAGGACGCACACATATATATATTATTTTTTTGAATTTTCTTTTACTGACACATATTTTTGTATTTTTGTTTGATGATGACTAGATGCAAAATGGACAGACCCACAAATGACCAACAACACATGTTACAGAAAGATCAAAAAATTGTACAGCGAAACCTTTTGCCACTATTTTTATTTTCTTTTGGAGCGATCGTCCGTGAGGCAAAAGTCACGTGCTTACAGCTGCCCCTCTTTGCACGAAGACACGAAGGGTTTTCGCGCAAAGATAAGCGAGCGATTTTTGCCCGTCCGAATACTCCGTGTGAAGCATTTTTTGAAAAAGATTTGACCGAACCTTTGCTTCAGAGGTTTCCTACATATCCTGGGCTGAAACAGGAATCAGGTCAATGTAGTTCGGGAAATTTTGGTAGCTGGGACTACCGTGTGACTGTAGTGTTTGCTGTTGTTGTGCGCTGTTGTATGCTGCTGTAGGATGCTACTGCTCAACCGATCTCCCTATTACATTGCTCTAAAAGGAAAACAAGAAGCTAAGTTAAACTGAGGATCCTGAAATTTCATCCATCTTCAACTTGTTCTTGTTGCCTTGCTTTCTTGTCGGCTAACGCTTTCCTCTGACGCCTTTATTTTGTGAACTTGGAGATGATGCTGGTCCTTCACCTCTTCTGAATGCCAGTTCTCATCACTTTGCTTGATTTGTTGGGGACACGGCTTTCTTCTTTAGATCTTCCAATGGTTTCTTCAGTGGTATGGCTTTTCATCAGAATTGTTATACTGGGCATGCTACAGCGCTCCCAAACTGCTTCTTTTGAGACGCATTCCCTTTTCCTTTTGAATCGCGCGCTTGCTTTGGCAGACTTCTGCTTCTTGGCGCTGGGGATTTTATTGTTTTTCCTGCTTGGGGCTCTCTGTTGTAATCTTCCGTCTTCAGGTGGGGCTACTGACTCCAAACTCTAGAGCTAAAAGTGTTCCCGCATTATACTGGTGGGCGACCTAGAACTTAAAAGTATTCCCCCATTATACTGGTGGGCGACCTAGAACTTAAATGTATTCCCGCATTATACTGGTGGGCGACCTAGAACTTAAACGTATTCCCGCATTATACTGGTGGGCGACCTAGAACTTAAAAGTATTCCCGCATTATACTGGTGGGCGACCTAGAACTTAAAAGTATTCCCGCATTATACTGGTGGGCGACCTAGAACTTAAAATGTATTCCCGCATTATACTGGTGGGCGACCTAGAACTTAAAATGTATTCCCGCATTATACTGGTGGGCGACCTAGAACTTAAAATGTATTCCCGCATTATACTGGCGGGCGACCTAGAACTTAAAAGTATTCCCGCATTATACTGGTGGGCGACCTAGAACTTAAAAGTATTCCCGCATTATACTGGTGGGCGACCTAGAACTTAAAAGTATTCCCGCATTATACTGGTGGGCGACCTAGAACTTAAAAGTATTCCCGCATTATACTGGTGGGCGACCTAGAACTTAAAAGTATTCCCGCATTATACTGGTGGGCGACCTAGAACTTAAAATGTATTCCCGCATTATACTGGTGGGCGACCTAGAACTTAAAATGTATTCCCGCATTATACTGGTGGGCGACCTAGAACTTAAAATGTATTCCCGCATTATACTGGTGGGCGACCTAGAACTTAAATATATTCCCGCATTATACTGGTGGGCGACCTAGAACTTAAATGTATTCCCGCATTATACTGGTGGGCGACCTAGAACTTAAATGTATTCCCGCATTATACTGGTGGGCGACCTAGAACTTAAATGTATTCCCGCATTATACTGGTGGGCGACCTAGAACTTAAATGTATTCCCGCATTATACTGGTGGGCGACCTAGAACTTAAAATGTATTCCCGCATTATACTGGTGGGCGACCTAGAACTGAAATGTATTCCCGCATTATACTGGTGGGCGACCTAGAACTGAAATGTATTCCCGCATTATACTGGTGGGCGACCTAGAACTTAAAATGTATTCCCGCATTATACTGGTGGGCGACCTAGAACTTAAAAGTATTCCCGCATTATACTGGTGGGCGACCTAAAACTTAAATGTATTCCCGCATTATACTGGTGGGCGACCTAGAACTTAAATGTATTCCCGCATTATACTGGTGGGCGACCTAGAACTTAAATGTATTCCCGCATTATACTGGTGGGCTACCTAGAACTTAAATGTATTCCCGCATTATACTGGTGGGCGACCTAGAACTTAAATGTATTGAAATTGTTTCCCCGTTCTTCCGAGAAAATTTTCGACAATCGGCAGAAAATTTTCTGCCCCGGTTCTTGGTGACTTCCATGGCGTTGCATCTTGCTGCCCTCATCAATCCTCTGTTCCCCTGCAACAGACAAAAGGATTTGGTCAGTTTTAATCGTGGTGGTAGAGGGTGCCTTTCTGGCGAGCAATTTTTCTCTCTTCCTCTTTTCTTGCTCTTTGTCCCCATAATTGGTTGGCGGGCAAAGTTGCCTGTTGGGGGTCTCTAGCCTGCTGGGGACTGGTTTTCAATTTATCCCCTTTTCTGCTTTCTTTTAAAACATATGATGTGGGAGTCTGCTTCTAACTCCCGAAACCACTCCCTTTTGGAGCTTACTTCTTCCAAAATTTCCGGGCACAATCACTGCATCGCCCGGGACCGGCCTTTAAGACTGTTTGTATTATCCTGCATTGGGATGAATTCCCCTTCGGTTTCTGGTAGTAAGCTTTGAAAAATCCTTTCAAGACACATTTTAGGAAAAGAAATAAAGATATGGAAAAGAGAAAAACTTTCTGAACCAATATTTTGTGGGAGGAGACAATCCAAAGAACTTATCTGGAGGACACAACTGGTCCCCGTGATCATGACGTGCACCATAGATTCCCGACCCAGTCTATTTGTATCAATCGATTTGTCCGACGGTCTGACTTGCTGGGGATGATAAATGGATGTTCATCTTGTTGCGAATGTGGTAGCTTTTGCTGCTTTATCTTGTCGCCTCATAGTGCCCTTCGAGGGGTTTTCACTAATGAGACTCTCTCTTTTCTCTCATCTCCCGGCGCCTTATGGTGCCTGTGAAGGTTTTCACCAATAAGACTCTCTCATTTCATATCCCTCATCTTACATCGCCTCTCGGTGCCTGCGAAGGTTTTCACCGATGAGACTCTCTCATTTTATTTCTTTCGATGAATCGGGGCGTTGTAGATACGACCCTCTCTTCTGGAGATTCCTTTGACTATCAATTCATTCTCAGTCTCACGATCCTCTTCTTTGCTGGGGATCAGTGTATTATTCTCGGTCTTATTTGCCGGATTTGGCATCTCTCGAACATTGATCGGGAGGTCTTTTGGATGTTGACGTTGGTTTTGGTGTGGGATTGAAGAAGGGCTATAAAAATGAAAACAACTTGAAGGGTGATGTGCTACAACTTTTGGAATCAGACCTTTGTTGGAATTTAAAACATAACCTCTGCCCCGGTTTTCTTGCTTGGGGAATTTATTTTTTACGCTTATGTTGAGTTACGTGCGTTACGCACATTGTGCTATATTGTGCACACTATGTACATTATGCATCCTATATTTGCTATGATGCATACTATGACCGAGCCGTGAGGCGCCTACGTATCCTCTTTGAGGAATCAGGTCAAACGTAGTTCCCACGATTTTATATTCCTTGATTTTTCTTTTCTTTCTTTTCATTTTCTTTTCCTTTTCTTTCTTTTTCTTTTCTTTTCCTTTCTTTTCTTTTTTTTCGTATCTTTCCCATTAGTGATTCCAAAAGAGGGGTATTGAAAGAATTTGCTTAAGGCTCAAAGGGGGAAGCGAGGGTTAAAAGTGTTTGGATAGAAGAAAGAATTGCCTCCGTCATCTCATTATTCAACAAATGCCAAATACAAACAAATAAACCAAAATTGCCATAATTTAAAGAAATTACGCATAATATCTCTTGACTGCATCTGAATTGATAGCCATGTCGACACATCTTCCCTCGACATCTGTCAAACACAAAGCACCATTGGCCAAGACTCTGGTCACGATATAAGGCCCTTGCCAATTTGGGGCGAATTTGCCTTTTGCCTCGACCTGATGTGGGAGGATCTTCTTCAATACCTGCTGCCCTACTTCAAACTTCCTGGGGCGCACCTTTTTATTATACGCTCTTGCCATTCTCTTCTGGTACAGCTGACCATGGCACACTGCTGCCAATCTTTTCTCATCTATCAGGCTCAACTGTTCCAAGCGAGCTTTGATCCATTCATCATCATCAATTCCGGCTTCAGCGACAATTCGGAGGGACGGAATTTCGACCTCCGCTGGTATCACGGCCTCAGTTCCATACACCAACAAATAAGGAGTTGTGCCTATGGAAGTCCGGACGGTAGTGCGGTAACCCAACAAAGCAAAGGGTAATTTCTCGTGCCACTGTCTGGACCCTTCCACCATTTTTCGCAGTATCTTCTTGATATTCTTATTGGCTGCTTCGACTGCTCCATTTGCCTTAGGACGATATGGGGTGGAATTGCGGTGTGTAATCTTGAATTGGTGGCATACCTCTCTCATCAAGCTGCTATTAAGATTCGCACCGTTATCCGTGATGATCACTTTTGGGATCCCAAATCTGCAGATGATATGGGAGTGAACAAAGTCCACCACTGCCTTCTTAGTTACTGATTTGAAGGTTTTAGCCTCAACCCATTTGGTGAAGTAATCAATGGTCACTAGAATGAACCTATGACCGTTGGACGCTGCTGGCTCGATGGGCCCAATGACATCCATGCCCCATGCTACAAACGGCCAGGGTGCTGACATCGTATGTAACTCTGTTGGCGGAGAATGAATCAAATCTCCATGTATCTGGCACTGATGGCATTTCCTTACGAAAGTGATACAGTCGTGTTCCATGGTTAGCCAATAACACCCTGTTCGAAGGATCTTTCTTGCCAATACATATCCGCTCATGTGCGGCCCACAAACTCCGGCATGTACTTCCGCCATAACCGTCGTTGCCTGCCCGGCATCTATGCATCTCAACAATCCCAAATCCGGGGTTCTTTTGTACAATACTCCTCCACTGAGGAAGAAACCATTCGACAAACGCCGAAGGGCTCTTTTTTGGTCCCCCGAGGCATGTTCTGGATATATCCCCATCCTGAGGTATTCCTTGATATCATGAAACCAGGGTTCGCCATCTGCTTCTTCTTCTACGGCATTGCAGTAGGCGTGCTGATCACGGACCTGGATGTGTAGAGGGTCAACATACATTTTGTCAGGGTGGTGCAGCATTGATGCTAAGGTGGCTAAGGCATCCGCAACCTCATTGTGAACTCTCGGGATGTGTTTGAACTTTACCGATCGAAATTGCTTGCTCAGATCATGCAAGCATTGTCGGTATGGTATGAGCTTTAGATCTCGTGTTTCCCATTCACCCTAAATTTGATGTACCAAGAGGTCCGAGTCTCCCAAGACCAAGACGTCTTGGACACCCATGTCAGCAGCCAAGCGCAGACCCAGAATGCAAGCCTCATATTCGGCCATATTGTTGGTGCAATAGAAGCGCAGTTGAGCCGTAACAGGATAATGCCGTCCTGTTTCAGAAATGAGTACTGCTCCTATTCCAACCCCTTTTGCGTTTGCAGCTCCATCGAAGAAAAGCTTCCAACCCGGTTCCTCGGGTAATTCCAACTCATTCGTATGCATCACCTCTTCGTCAGGAAAATACGTTCTTAAGGGCTCGTATTTTTCATCAACAGGATTCTCGGCCAAATGGTCTGCCAGCGCCTGGGCTTTCATGGCCGTCCTCGTCACATAGATGATATCAAACTCTGTGAGCAGAATTTGCCATTTTGCCAACCTTCCCGTGGGCATAGGTTTCTGAAAGATATACTTCAATGGGTCCAAGCGGGATATGAGATAAGTAGTATATGAAGACAGGTAGTGCTTCAACTTCTGAGCTACCCAAGTTAGGGCGCAGCACGTTTTCTCGAGTTGAGTGTACTTGACCTCATGCACTGTGAATTTCTTGCTAAGATAGTAGATGGCTTGCTCCTTCCTCCCTGTGTCATCATGTTGCCCCAGTACACAACCAAATGAATTTTCCAAGACCGTCAGGTAAAGGATTAGGGGTTTCCCGGGCTTAGGCGGGACCAATACGGGTGGATTAGACAGATACCCTTTGATTTGGTCGAAGGCCTCCTGACACTCTGCCGTCCAACCTACTGCAGCATCCTTTCTCAGTAGCCGAAATATGGGCTCACAAGTTGCTGTGAGTTGAGCGATGAACCTGCTGATGTAATTGAGTCTACCCAGCAAACTCATTACCTCTGTTTTGTTCCTCAGCGGTGGCAAATCTCGGATGGATTCAATTTTGTATGGGTCTAACTCAATCCCCCGTCGACTGACGATGAACCCTAGCAACTTTCCTGATGGAACCCCGAATGCGCATTTGGCCGGGTTAAGCTTGATATCATACCTCCGGAGTCTTTGGAAAAATCTCCTTAGGTCTGCTACATGGTCCTCCTGACGCCAAGATTTGATGATCACATCATCGACGTACACCTCTATTTCTTTGTGTATCATGTCATGAAACACAGCAGTCATTGCTCGCATGTACGTTGCCCCGGCGTTCTTTAACCCGAACGGCATTACCCGATAGCAGTAGGTTCCCCATGGCGTAATAAACGCTGTCTTCTCAGCATCCTCTTCGTCCATTAGGATCTGATGATAACCCGCATAGCAATCCACAAAGGATCCGATCTCGCGCCCAGCGCAATTGTCGATCAGGATATGAATGTTGGGCAGCGGGAAATTGTCCTTGGGACTTTCTTTGTTGAGGTTGCGGTAGTCAACGCACACCCTGATTTTTCCATCCTTCTTTGGGACTGGTACCACATTGGCCAACCACTCGGGATATCGAGTGACCCGAATGACCTTCGCTTGTAACTGCTTAATCACTTCTTCCTTGATCTTTACACTCATTTCTGTTTTAAATTTCCTTAGTTTTTGCTTGACCGGAGGGTATGCCGGGTCAGTGGGTAGTTTGTGAACCACTAAATTGGTGCTCAATCCAGGCATATCATCATATGACCATGCAAAAACATCTTTGAATTCCCTGAGAGTTTCGATCAATTCTGCTTTGACATTTGGCTCAATGTGGATGCTAATTTTGGTCTCTTGGACGTTATCAGTGTCTCCTAGATTCACAGCCTCAGTGTCATTTAGGTTAGGCTTGGGTTTCTCTTCAAATTGGCACAGTTCTCGGTTTATTTCTCCGAAGGCTTCCCCTTCGTCACATTCGGATTCATTATCACAAACGACCTCTTGCATCATTGAGTCAGATTCAGATTGATTTATTAGACCAGGTCGAAGATCCGCTGTGCATGCCATGTCATTAGGACCAGTAAAAAGAGAACTGTTCAGAAAGAAAAAGATCAAAACAAGAAATTAAAATGGGACAAAAGAAAAGAACTTTATTAAATTTGCAGGATAAAAAAGGTTCACACTTTTACAAAACGAAAGTAAAATTGGGATTACACCCTTGAATAATCCGATCAAACAAACAAACAAACAAAACATTAATCAAAGCCTACTACCAAGACTCCCCTCGGACAGGAAGAGGAGTAACCGTCCAATTGTTGGTCTTGGCCTCAGGCCCCACGAATTGTATCTCTGCTCTGCTGGAACCCTCTCCAGCTTCCACCATACTGACATTCGCGAATAGTCTCTCCGAACTCTTATTCAGGTCTTCACTTATGCCGATCAAAGGTCCTCGAATCTTTGGGATCGCTGACCCCTTGGCACCAGCTTTAACAAAAGACCTTGAGAGGCGTGGCACTGGTTTAGGCAGAGACCAGACCCTCTTCTTCATTTTTCGCGCTTGCTTTCTGTCTGCTGCGGTTGGTTTGAACCCCAACCCGAAAGTTTCCAGATTCTTAGGAAGGGAGACAGGTTGGACTATCCCTTGAAGTTCAACTCCCAGGCCTTTTCCCGGCACAAACCCATTACCCAGCATTTCTGATACCATCATGACTGTTGCGGCAGCCACCCTAGGGTGCGGGATGATTTCTCCTTCAGAAATTTTGTCGGCCGACCCTGTATCGAGAATCTGGTAGACCCAGGGACCCTTGTCATCAGTGGTCTCTATGAAAGGCACAATGGTTCCGCCCATGGTGCATGTTGTATCCTCGCCGTGCAACACGACCTCTTGTCTTTCCCACTCGAACTTCACTGTCTGATGTAGGGTGGAAGGCACCGCTTTAGCTGCATGAATCCAAGGTCGTCCTAACAGCAAGTTGTAAGATATAGTGGCGTCCAACACCTGGAATTCCATGGTAAATAGGACCGGACCAATGGTCAGTTCAAGTACAACATCCCCCACAGTGGCGGTTCCGTTTCCGTCAAACCCCCGGACACAGATGCTGTTCTCCCGGATTCTTCCACGGTCAATCTTTAACTGGTCCAGGGTGGATAATGGACAAATATTGGCGCTTGAGCCGTTATCCACCAATACTCGAGTTACCACCGAGTCTTCGCATTTGACAGCTAGGTATAGAGCTTTGTTATGCTCCGTACCTTCCACCGGCAGGTCATCATCTGAGAATGTCACTCTGTTCACCTCGAAAATCTTGCTGGCAATGGTTTCCAGGTGGTTTACAGAAATCTCACTGGGTACATGGGCCTCGTTCAATATCTTTAACAGGGCCCGACGATGTTCCTCGGAATGGAGGAGTAATGACAATAGTGAGATCTGGGCAGGTGTTTTTCTCAGCTGCTCAACCACAGAATAGTCTTGTACTTTCATCTTCCTCAGGAAGTCTTCAGCCTCTTCTTCTGACACTGGCTTCTTGGTTGCCACTGGGTTGGTTTTTCTTAACTCCACCGGAGCAAAACATCGACCTGATCGAGTCAGCCCTTGCGCTTCACAACTGACTTCTTCCACCTGTTTTCCTTGGTACGTCACCACTGCTTTTTCATATTTCCAGGGCACAGCCCTGCTGTCAATCATCGGCAGTTGGACCACCGCCTTTATGGTCACCCGTTCTCTACATACCTCTTTCAACATGACTGCCGGTGTGGGCAGGATCCCTGGTATTACCAACTTGCTTGACTCGGGTTTGCTTGCTATGACGGACGGGCTCTTCCCCAATATCACTACCGGCTTGACGCCTTCTCCCTGCGACCGTACACTCGTTGCTCCACTGGTTAAGACTTCTTTCGAGGCGGCTTGGATCATCATCACTGTTTGTGAGGGTTTTCTTAATTCTCCTCCCTCACACACAAACTCAATCATGTGAGCTTCGTGGTGCGCTGGCAGTGGGTTTTGGTTGATGTTAGGGGCCTCCGGTGTCTGGACCTCGATCTTATTGGTGTCAATAAGATCCTGTATGGCATGCCTTAACTTCCAGCACTTCTCGGTATCGTGCCCGAGCATCCCTGAACAGTATTCACAACTGATTGAACGATCCAAATTCTGAGGCGGGGGATTTGGTTCCCGAGTATGGACAGGACTAACCAAACCCAATTGCCGCAGCTTGTGGAACACAGCGGTGTAGGTTTCTCCCAGTTCGGTGAAGGTTCTTTGCTTCCGCAACCTGTCATTTCTGGCATCTGGATTTCCCCGGAAACCTGCTCCTGAAGGATTTCTATATGCCCTTGGTGGAGGGTAAGTGTTTTGTGGTGGTGCATATATGTTCTGGGGAGCCGGTGCGCGCCATTGTGGGCGAACCGGAGGCTGAGTGTATACCTGGGCTTGGTGTACGGAACAATGTGGTTCTCGAGGTGGATAGAAATTTTGTGGTGGGTTGTATGGGTAGTTTGACCTGTGAGGCCTGGGTTGGTTGTAGTGCGGCCTGCCAGCCCTGGACCAACTGCCTGCCTCGATCGTGGCAACCTCTTCTTTCTTTCTTCTTAGCGCACCTCCCGTGCCGCTTTGAATAGCCTGGGTTGTGGCCTTAAGTGCCGAATAGTTAAAGATCTTGTCCGACCTCAAACCTTCTTCTATCATGACCCCTATTTTGACCACCTCGTTGAAAGATTTTCCAACCGTTGTCACCAAGTGACCAAAGTAGGTTGGATCCAATGTCTGCAAAAAGTAGTCTACCATCTCTCCCTCTCTCATGGGAGGATCGACCCTAGCTGCTTGTTCTCTCCAGCGGAACCCGAATTCGCGAAAACTTTCCCCAGGTTTCTTCCCAGTTCTCAATAACGTGAGACGGTCAGGGACTATCTCCAGGTTGTACTGGAAATGACCTGTAAAAGCCTGCGCCAGATCATCCCACGTGTACCACCTGCTGAAATCTTGCCGGGTATACCATTCCAGTGCAGATCCACTCAGACTTTGGCCGAAATAAGCTATCAAAAGCTCATCCTTGCCTCCTGCCCCTCTCATTTTGCTACAGAATCCCCGCAAATGTTCCATGGGGTCACCGTGCCCTTCATATAAATCAAACTTGGGCATCTTGAACCCAGCCGGGAGTTGGACATCTGGGAAAGGGCACAGATCTTTATATGCCATGCTGACTTGATTGCCCAGCCCGTGCAAGTTCCTGAAGGATTGCTCCAGGCTTTTGAACTTTCTTAACACTTCATCCTGTTCAGGGGCCTTAACCGGCTTCTCAACCTCTGTCGGTACTTCCAAATGGGGATTGTAAGCCTGTGGTTCCGGTGCGTGGAATGTAGGCTCAGGGGGATAGTATTGTGTATCGTGAGCCTGAAACAATGGCTCACTGGTCGTTCGCTGCAAAGGGGCTGATGCAGGTCCCACAAAAATGGGAATATTGGGTGTTGGGAGAGGTTGATGGGGTGGTGGAGCTTGGGAATCATGAGGGCTTCTTTCTTGATGATAGAGGGGATTTGGGCGGCTTGTGGAAGGGCCAGAGTGAGGGTACTCCGGCACGTGTCCCAGTGTCTCAGGGCTCTTTTGCGTTTTGGCCAGGGCTAGCTGCATTGCATGCATCTCTAGTCCCATCCTTTTAATCTTTTCCATTGCCTCTTTTAGCAACTGGCTCATCGGCCTTTCTTCCTCATTACTATTCTCTGAAGTAGTCATGCTTGTTGCTACCGGTCCTTTGGATCTGGTTTGGTATGAATGTGTTGCCAGAATTCTTTAACAACTAACTGTCTGGTATCAGACAACAACAAACTTTGTTAGTGTTAGAGCTTAACAGATTTGATCAAACACATAGAGGATGCAATGCACCTAGGCAGTTAACCGTTTCTACATGCTTTGCTTCAAACCACATGCGTCATTCCGGCTCGTTCATTCGTCTCTTTAAAGTATTTTGCGAAACCCTGCGTTTTATTTTATTTACATTTTATTTTCTTTATTTATTAAAAGCGGTCGAATCTTATGGGGATTGCCTACGTATCACGTCCCCGCGCGAATCAGACCAGGCGTAGTTCTGCCTCAAAGCAAAGACACACAGTAATTCTTCTGGAGTCACTTAATTTCATTATCAAAATTTGCTATTACACAGTACTTAAAATAAAAATAGCAGAAGTACAGACTCCACGGTTTTAAACTTGGTTTGATGAAAAGAAAACAACATATGGAAAAACAACCAAAGCCAAATAAACAGGACTTGACCAAAACTAATTCTCCAATTTAAGGGCCCGCGAGGCATCATTCGGCCTTTCCGCGGCTCTAGGTGTAAGGTCTCTTTGCAGGTTCTTCAACTCGTTCATAATCCGGCGGACGCAGCCCATGATGGAAACAAGGAGGGTCTTCCGAGGTGTTCGCTCACATGCCAAGCATTTCATGTAGATGTAATGCCCTATTTCATCAATCCTTGCTCGGATGTCATCTCTTTCACTGAGCAACTGCCTGATTTGTTGGTTTTTTAACCCCAGTGCCTGAGCATCGGCAGCAAGTTGATCCTGAAACAACTCCATTTGTCTTTCCATGCAGTCCATTGCATCGTAGCACTGTCTTCTGTCGGCCTGGGCGTCTCGTGTTTGTTTGACGATCCGATCATGTAGAGTGGAGCTCGTCTCCCTTAATATTCTGACGCTCATTTCATAATCCCTTATGACCTGTTGCAAATGCTGCTTCCGGGCCATTGCGTACTTTGCCCCTCTGACCTTCATCCTTGTTATGCAAGCTCTCGATTGTTCTAATTCTTCTTGGCCTTGGATGACCTGATTTCTCAAACTTGCTATCAATCTTTCATCAGAGCGACGCTTCTGTCGGTCAACGTTACTCTTACTGGCTTGGCGAAGGCGGGCCTTCAAGGTTTGGTTTTCTTGGGCTAACTTGTTTCTTTCAGCCTGCTCCGAGGCGACTTGCACATTGTTCTCAAATACAAGCCTTTCAACTTGTTGCTTTAGCTTCCCGATTTCGACCCGGTAACCTTTCTCCCTTTTTAACCATCCCCATTGCTCTTGTGAATCATTGGTGAAGTGTTGGACGTGGGCCCTTTTAGCAGGTCTTTGCCGAGTCTGAAACCTTCTTTCGAACCAAGCATCGTACTTTGGGTCTACCTCACCTTTAGCTAGCTCTCGTACCATGGTTTTGGGCTCCAAGAATCTACATTCATGCCACAGTTTTCTAATCTTCCCCTCGGGGAATATGACTCCCGGGCTTAATTCCAAGGCATGCTTGCTCAGATTTTCATCATTAGGGACTACTTGAAACCTGCCCAGTTGTCGTAATACCCGATGAGGGGCATATGGCTGGATGCTGCGAAGCCCCATTAAGAGAACATGACATTCTTCAGCCGACATGTAGATAACCTCAGTATCAGTCAACCAACCAAATGCCCATTCAATTTGGTCAGATGTTGTTGACCTTAACCGTGTAACCCATTCTTCGACACCTTCAGGAAATCTGGCGCCTGTCATGCGCTTCTTGAATCCGCTGATACAATTCCTCTCGGTCAACCCGTGGTTCATGTATCCTACTCGGTGATGGAGGTGTTCCTGCATCCATAGCTGAAGTAACAGGTTGCAACCTTGGAAGAACGTACCTCCTTCTCGGCATATAGTCAGAGCCCGGTAGATTTCGGACAAAATCAAAGGAACCACAGTACTATTGGTTCTTTTGATTGCCACGTCGGCCATCCCTACCAGACCTATCTCTATCTTTTTGTCCTTCCTTGGGCAGACCATGACTCCCAAGAATGCTGTGATAAAAGCCAAAGTACGTCTTGATTCCCATTTGTTTCTGTTCCCTCCGTGAGTTAGCCCAAGGTTTGGTTCCTCGAAACCCTGCGGGGTTCCGTACCGCTGATACAAGAAATGGAGATCACAACACCCTCTCGATAAATCGTCATGTTGTACCTTCCGACTAATGCTTAGTAGATCCAGAAACGCATGCGGGGACACCGGCCTTGGCGAAAGCAAATATTGCCCTCTTAACTTCTCATTCAGTCCCGCATATCCGGCAACTTCCTCAAGTGTCGGTGAAAGTTCAAAATCAGCAAAACGGAATACATTGCAGGTGGGGTCCCAAAATGGTATTAGAGCTTCAAGAATATCTGTCCTCGGCTCAACACCCAACAAATTTACAAAACCTCCCAATATTCTTCCTATTACCCCTTTGCTATCGGCTTCCAAGTCATTCCACCACATGTGGAGTTGTAGAGGGACCTCGCTGAGGGCTGAGAATGGTTCATTTTGCTCTGTGTTCATCCTGCACATTTATTAGGGTGACCTTTTAGGTGAAAACAAAAACCTTTATTTTGACTCTAACCAAAAATCTTTGGACAAAACAAAAAAAATTTATTTATATACATGTGTATACATATATACATATATGCTTTATGGTATATCATTTTTGGTAAAAATGGAAAAAGAGTTGGACCCGATGAGGGTTGCCTACATATCTCACATCCGGTGAGAATCAAACCGACGTAGTTCGGGTGATAAACTAACTGGTCTGTTTATTTTTATTTTATTTTATATATATATATATAATTTTTTTGTAAAATTTTCCCAACATTCAAAACCGGTCATCATGCATGTTTGAAGCAAATAAATGCACAAGCAGTGAGTAGGATGCATCAGGATGGCCCTTTTCTATTTCAGGTTGCTATTCCTAGACGGACCCAACCCCTGTGTTGAGTCCCCTAAGTCAAATGCACGTGATGCAAATAAACGCTCCTACTAGGGATCCGGCATGTGGCTTTGTTATACTAGGTTCAGAACCTGGGTGTTTGTTCTAGACCTGGCTTACCCGAGCGGACAGCTCGAGCCGAGGGGGGGCAGCGTACCGGGAATACAGAAGCTTCACCGGCTTAGCAACTTATCTGAACCTCGTTCTAAATTGCGATTTGATACTATACAGAAAAGAAGTCATACGAAGTACGCCCTTCTTCATGATTTAGAAGACTCAAAGAGAAGATGGATTTCGGCACAATTTATATACAGTTCACATAATATCAAAGCGGTAAAAGCAACATTTAGCACATTAGGCTTAAAACATGTAAAAAAATCAGATAAAGCCAAATATAACAATTTATCTAAGCTCGAATTTCTAACCCTGAACCAGTGGTTCTGGGTTATGAGTCCCCAGCAGAGTCGCCAGAGCTGTCACACCTCCTTTTTCCGCACCCGCGGGGCGCAGGGGGAGTTTTTCCAATTAAAGGACAATCGAAACGGGATTTGTTTATTTGTTTCAGAGTCGCCACTTGGGAGATTTAGGGTGTCCCAAGTCACCAATTTTAATCCCGAATCGAGGAAAATAATGACTCTATATTACAGTCTGCATACCAGAAATCCGGATAAGGAATTCTGTTAACCCGGGAGAAGGTGTTAGGCATTCCCGAGTTCCGTGGTTCTAGCACGGTCGCTCAACTGTTATATTCGGCTTGTTTATCTGATGTTTAATACAATTATGAACCATGTGCAAATTTTATCTTTTAACCCCTTTATTAATTATTATTATTAGGAATGTGAACGTCGCTTAAAACATGTCTTTGGACTGCGTCACGTGAAATGCACCCACAATCCGGAACATATCTTATTTTGACGTTTTGGGATTTGGATTTGGGTCGCATGAAATGCACACCCCAAGTTTTAAGAAAGTAAATTATTAAACACGCGCCTAAAAGACTATCGCGTTATTATTTTGGGGAAGGCCACGAAATTCACTAAGCGGCCCTCCTGAATTCTAAGTAATTTAAAACAAGTATTTACTGAGGGCCCCGCAATTTGTATTTTTATTCGGCGAGGCTCATCTCATTCTTATTTTGAAAGGATATCCTATAGCAACTACGTTTCTTGTCGTGTTTGTCTCTATCAATCGAAAGCAGGAGATAGTCCTAATTAATTAATACTTGCAAGTTATTTTATAACAGAATTCGGAAATGCTAAAATCAGGAACAAGGCTGCGCGCACAGTCAGTCGAATAAATAATCATGGGCCCAAATCCAGCCCACGCGCGGTTGGCCAGACCTGGGCCACTGCTCGCTCGATGCGGGCCTGCCTGGTCTGTCTTCGACCTGGGCTCGACCTTCATGAGGTTGAGGCCCTGGATTTGTGTTCTTTATCTTGAAACATGGTTTTAAGAGTTATGTATGGCAATTCATTAGAAAGGAAAGAACTTAATTTACAGTGTACAAATTTCATGCTTGGACTACATTACAACATATATGGCAAAGTAAACTAAATCTGAGATGCAACCTAATTCATTGAGACCACTTTTATCTAACAGCATACATATACAACTATCATTCGATACCCTATATTGACATCAACTAGGCTTGTAAGCTAACTTCAGTATCCCAAAATATGAGCTATTAGTCATTATATGACATTCAACACAACAGTACATGTATATAAACAACATTTGCAGATCTTCTCTTTTACACTCATTGCTCAAACTTTCGAGTTACATTGGTAGTGTAATTGTGTACCTGGTATAGAGGACAAAGAAGGAAGGGATGATCAGCTGGGTAGTATGCAGTAAACACAGCAACAACAACCAAACAGTAACAACAGCAAACCAATAACCACAAATGCTTTCCACAGTCCAACAGACAAATAGCAACAATTTCCAGAGCAACAGAAACCACAGGTGGTCGAGGCCCAAACAAACAATCCCAGAAAAGAGTAATGAACCAGTAGAAAATCCAAGATACCAAATGTGACAGCAACAGAAACCCAATAACCACAAAGCTCAGCTAATACCCGATACAGTTCCAGCAATCAGGAAGACTAAGACTCGAACCACAGCACACAGAAAACTCAGTATAGTAACAATCGCAGCAGAAATACACAGCCTTTCTCTTAATGGAACAGTAATGATCCTAATTAGAATAACTGGCTTGGCTAGAATAGCCCAACCAATTTAGCTCCTCGTGCAGTTTTGGGCAGTGATTGGTTAAAGTGTTCTGAAAATTTCCCCTTTTGTTTTCTTTTTTTTCTGAAGACTAAAAGTCCAGCCCTTTTCTCTTTTCTGAAGACTAAAAAGTCCAGCCCTGTTTAAGTTATCAAATGGCCTATTTATAGGCCAAATGAACCAGTACAGCTGAGCTGCCTTTTTGCTGCAACTTGCAGCCTGCCCATACCCCTTTAAGCCCATGCCTAAGCATCTTTTGGTGTCCAGCCCCTTTGTTCCCCACGCCTAGTCTTTGTTTAATCAAGAGTTATGGGCTCGTTTTATTTATTCATTTTAAGCCCCATACTCTTATGTCTTGCTCCCCATTAGTATTAGTTTAATCTTAATTAGTACCCTACTTGCCAGCTTCATTTAAACTAACCTTTTCTGCCTTTTTCAAACCCCAGAATACCCCTGCTTGACCTTGATTATTACTGCCCTGCCTATTGCAGCATCAGGGCATTTTTGAAATGATGGAAGTTCAAATTCAAGACTGCCTGGACTGAACCTTTTCAGTCAGTTTCACAATGCAAACAAACCATTTCAAACAATGCTGGGGCATTCAGTCAATAGCAAGGTTCAATTAGTCATGCGACATTATTAGCTCATTCGACTCATTAGTTATAGAAAACTGATCGACGACATTTATCGAGTCGACTATACTAATCATAACAGGTAATAATCAGTCGTTCAAATAAACAACACATACAGGGACCTAAAGGGCATCAGACAGTTTTTGTTCAATTACTAGGGCTATATGAATTAATTCGCTTGACGACTATTCTAATCGAACATGTACATCACAGAATACATTCAAATCATACACAGAAAACAATTGACCAAATAAAAGGTCTTTACAGAGATGAAAGAAGTCCGACTGAAAAATAACAAAATAACAAACAAACACAAAGAAATATGCTGACAACTTATTTAGAAATAAAACAAAAGAAAGGAAAACTTACCAAAATGTTTAAATCAAACAGACCCAAATCTGATTCAACTTCGAACTTCTGAGGCCGAACAAACTTTAATCAGGGTGTTCTCACATGAGAACACCTTGATTAAGGTCTATTAGACCTCAAACCCATGTCCAAACCGGTCGGATTCCCCAGGTGCATGTGTTCTAAAGTCTGGATTTCCAGATCTGATTTTTAGGGAGTTGTGGGTAGATTCGGACCAAACCAAGCTTGGTTTGGTCACGAGGAAGGTCAGGGGAGTGTCTGGTATGAAGATGGGATGGTTTGGCATAGATCCGGGTTCGACTCAAATCTTCAAATGAAGATTCGAGACGAACGAAAGTGATTCGAGGCTAGGGAGTAACAGATCCATGTTCAGGAGAGTGAGGGGGTCTTAGGGTGTTCGGGAGGTGGCCACCGGCGTTCGTGCCGCCGGCTTTTGGTGGAAGGGAAACTAGGGCGGCGTTAGGGTTTGGGGGTTTCAGGGTTCGGGGAAGGAGATGACTGAAGGGTGGGGTTGGTATAGGGGGCGTGGGGTGAAGGGCTGAGTTTATATATGGGGGGGTTGATTGGATCTGAGCCGTTGGATCATACGATCTCAACGGCTTGGATCTGAGGATGAGACATGAGACGGGGTCGTTTGGTAGTTAAACGGGGTCGTTTGGTTTAAGTGAGGGGTTGGGTCAGGCTGGTTATTTGGGTCGGGTTTGAACATGGGTCGCTGAAAGAGGTCCTGAACCGTTGGATCGGCTGGGACGGACGGCTCAGATTGATTTTCCTGAAACGACGTCGTTTCAGGAGGTGCCTGGGCAGCCGGTTTTGGACTGGACCTGATCGAATTGGTTTGGGCCTGTTTTATGTCTTATTTTTTTGGGCCCAACCGATTTTCTTCCCCTTTTTTTGTTTTTTCTAGTTTCATTTTTTTCAAAAATAAAATAATAGACAATAAAATAATGAAATTAAAACTAAACAACAATGGAACATTTTAACACAATTAACACCAAATATTCAAGTAAGTTAACTAAAAGCCTAGAATGAAGGACGCACACATATATATATTATTTTTTTGAATTTTCTTTTACTGACACATATTTTTGTATTTTTGTTTGATGATGACTAGATGCAAAATGGACAGACCCACAAATGACCAACAACACATGTTACGGAAAGATCAAAAAATTGTACAGCGAAACCTTTTGCCACTATTTTTATTTTCTTTTGGAGCGATCGTCCGTGAGGCAAAAATCACGTGCTTACAGGTGTCGTGATGTGTCGGCAATGGATTCTGGTTAATATTGGGTGCCTCCAGTGCTTGTACCTCGATCTTGTTGGCATCAATAAGATCTTGTATTGCATGTTTCAGCCTCCAACATTTCTCGGTATCATGTCCAGGAGCTCCCGAACAATATTCACATCTTACCGAGTGATCCATATTTTGTGGTAAGGGATTGGGCAACCTAGACTCAATAGGATTCAATAAACCCAACTGCCTTATCTTGTGGAACACGGCAGTATAGGTTTCTCCCAACTCAGTAAAGGTTCTTTGCCTCTGCAGTCTTTCACTTTTGGAAACAGGATTTCCCCTGAAACCTATCCCTGGAGGGTTTCTGTAGGCTCTTGGTGGTGGATAGGTGTTTTGTGGTGGTAGGTAGGTATTATGTGGAGGTGGGTATGTATTGTGGGGAGCTGGCGTGCGCCATTGTGGGCGAACCGGAGGTTGGGTGTATGTCTGGGCTTGATGGACGGTGAAATGTTGTTCTTGTGGTGGGTAGTAGGGTTGTGGAGGGTAATTTGGAATGTGTGGGTAGTTTGGATTATGGGGTCTGGGTTGGTAATGAGGGGAAGGACCTCTAGATCTGGACCAATTGCCTGCCTCTATTGTTGTGACCTCTTCTCTCCTTTTCTTTCCGAGCGCACCTCTTGTGCCGCTCTGAATGGCCTGAGTCGTCGCCTTAATTGCCGAGTAACTTAGGATCTTATTAGACTTAAGTCCCTCTTCTATCATGCTTCCCATTTTCATCACTTCGTTGAAGGATTTGCCAACTGACGTCACCAATTGACCGAAGTAAGTTGGCTCTAGAGTTTGCAGAAAGTAATCTACCATTTGCCCCTCTCTCATCGGAGGATCAACTCTGGTTGCCTGTTCTCTCCATCGGAAACCAAATTTCCGGAAGCTCTTTCTGGATTTCTTTTCGAGCTTTAGCAATGTGAGACGGTCTGGGACTATCTCAAGGTTGTATTGGAAGTGTCCTGCGAAAGCCTGTGCCAAGTCATCCCAGGTGTACCACCTGCTCGGATCTTGTCTTGTATACCACTCCAGTGCCGACCCGCTCAAACTCTGGCCAAAGTAAGCTATCAGTAGCTCATCTTTTCCCCCTGCTCCCCTCATTTTGCTACAAAAGCCCCGTAGATGTGCCATAGGATCGCCATGCCCTTCGTACAAATCGAACTTGGGCATCTTGAACCCTGCTAGTAATTGGACGTCAGGGAAAGGGCATAGATCCTTGTAAGCCACGCTGACCTGGTTGCCTAACCCGTGCATGTTCCTGAAGGACTGCTCCAGGCTTTTAAATTTCCGCATCACCTCGTCCTGCTCTGGGCGCTTAGCCGGCTTTTAATACCCAAGATATAATGTTCTTCCATCCATTCTGCTGCCTCTTCTTCTTTTTCATCGCATCCTCGAGCTCCAAAGCCATCCCTGCTGCCATGGCCGTGTCCATGGTGCTGCTGCTCGACATTGCTACTCTCCTCCTTCACTGCTGCGTTGTTTCTTCATCTCCGTCGCCGCTGCCCATGACTGCTCTCCTTCATGCTCAGCAGTAGCAGTTGCTACTGCCTTCACCGCTGCTTCTTCTTCTTCACCTCACGTCGAGATCAGGAGGAGTCGTCATGGCTGCCGCTGCTCAAAGTTCGTTGTTTCTTCTACTTTCTGCCGCTGCTGCCCATTGATCTTCAGTTGGAGTCCGTTGTTGTTCGTCGCTTGTCGTTTTGAGTTCGTCAAGTTTAAAAAGGAAGGTGGGTTTGTCGTTGAAGTCAAGATTCGCTAGATCGTTGGCAGTCTTGGTTCGAGTTTTGTTTTCCTTCGAGTTCATCGTTGTTCTGATCCGGTTAGTGGGTTTGAGTTTTATTTTGTCCGTATTTTGTTTTGATATTCTCGGATCTAAAATCGGTGAATGTTTGATTCTTGTTTTGTTCGTGTTCATCGTTTAATTAATTAGTTTTTCAGTTTGTTCATGTGTTTTTATTAAAAGAAATCGTTAGTTTAATAATTGCATTTTCTTCAATTATTAAACTAACGATTTCTTTTAATAAAAACACATGAACAAACTGAAAACCTAATTAATTAAACGATGAACACGAACAAAACAAGAATCAAACATTCACCGATTTTAGATCCGAGAATATCAAAATAAAATACGGACAAAATAAAACTCAAACCTACTAACCGGATCGGAACAACGACGAACTCGAAGGAAAACAAAACTCGAACCAAGACTGCCAACGATCTAGCGGATCTTGACTTCAATGACAAACCCACCTTCCTTTTTAAACTTGATGAACTCAAAACGACAAGCGACGAACAACAACGGACTCCAACTGAAGATCGATGGGCAGTAGCGGCAGAAAGTAGAAGAAGCAACGAACTTTGAGCAGCGGCAGCCATGACGACTCCTCCTGAGCTCGACGTGAAGTGAAGAAGAAGCAGCAGCGGTGAAGGCAGTAGCAGCTGCTACTGCTGAGCATGAAGGAGAGCAGTCATGGGCAGCAGCGACGGAGATGAAGAAACAACGCAGCAGTGAAGGAGGAGAGCAGCAACGTCGAGCAGCAGCACCATGGACACGGCCATGGCAGCAGGGATGGCTATGGAGCTCGAGGGTGCGATGAAAAAGAAGAAGAGGTAGCAGCCATTAAAGCTCGAGCTCGAGCTCGAAGAAAATGGCGACGACGAACTCGACTGGGCAGCCATGGGCGAAAAGAAGTGTTGTCAGATGATGGTGGAGCTTGACATGGTTGTGTAGCTATGCGAAGAAGAAGAAGCAGCCATGGTTGTGTGTGTGTGTGTGTGGTCGTGAGGGGGAAGAAGAAGGTGAAGGTAAGGGGAGGTGGCGGATGGTATTTTCAACAGTGAAAGAGAAAAATACAATTTTATGGTTTTGTTTTTTGAAAGATAGGGAAATAGGGGTGTTGGGTTATGGACTGGGTCGATCCGGTTTGGAATGGACCGGGTCATAGAGGAAGGTTGGGTATATTTGGGCCTGTGGTTCAAAATTGAAGAAAAGGCATAATTTCGATTTTCTTTTATATTCTTGCTCTCTTTTCTTTTACTTCCTAATTAATAAAACTAAAATGCTAAATTAACTTATAAACTAAATTAACTTATAAAAAATACTAATTAATTCCAAATAACTATTATCGCACATTTAAATAGCAATTAACGATAAAATCGCACAATTTAGACGTTAAATGCTAAAAATACAACGTACATTATTTTTTTATGCTTTTCTCATTTTTGTAAAACAAACTTAAATAAATACTAAATAAAAATGCGACATATTTATATTTTTATTAATTTAAACGAATAAACATGCACAGACAAAAATACAAATAATTATACAAAAATACCACAAAAATAAAAACATTGCACACAAAGGAAAATTGTTTTATTTTGAATTTTTGGGAGTGATTCTCATATAGGGCAAAAATCACGTGCTCACATATATATTTTTATGTTAGAATCTAGATCAATGTTTGATAAATATAAATCTATAGAAACAACAAGTGGTGAAACTGCTCCTTCTACTTCTAAGTCTAGAGTAGAAATTCTTATGGGAAGATATTGATGATATAACATGTTTTGATTCATCTATTGATGATGAACTTGATTCTTAGCACCGGAGAATGCTTTTAGCGCAATAATATTTCAAATCGGAGATCATAGACATTCATTAGCAGAGGACAACCTAGAGATTTCTGTATTATTCAGAGATTGGATTAATGCAGAAAGAATAAATCTTGGTTTTGAAAAATTAAACACTAGGGAAGAAGAAAAATACAATGAGATACTTAGCACTGGGACCGATGACGACATGGAGCTCATAGAACATCAATCAACATTCAACACTGCCAATTCCAGAACAATGTCCGAGAGATATTATTGATAAGTTACAAAGAAGCTATATAGGAGCTTACAAATATTAGTATGATAATTTGTAATTGGCTACTAAGAGGCCTAGTTCAAACAGAACCCTTCCTAGATCACGTGCTCTTCAAAAGAATTATATTTGTGTTTGAGATTTGAAAGTTCTATTAATAAAATAAAAAGCTCTAAACATTAATTTTTTTTTATGAATTGTCTTAGTTACTTAATAGTTAATACTTTGAAATTATATTAAATAAATTATAACTCTATTATAAATTTACAATTACTAGAATATTTCATTACAAGTCTTTTGTTTTAATATTTTATAATTCTTTACTTAGTTTTATAATTTTCGTTTTAACATAGTAACATTTAAGTTTATTAAATAAGTCAAAAATCTTGCCGTTGCAAACTTTAAAAACATAGTAATTTTCAAAAAACTAGGTGTTTTTAAAAAAAAATACACTTAAGGCCCACGAACCTGTCCCGTCTCATCCCGTCCCATCTCGTCCCGTTAATTTCGTCTCGTCCCGTTGGACGGTCATATACCAAACTGAGACTCAAGAATAAAGTCTATAGAAGATTAAATATTCAAAAAGATAAATTTAAATTATATGAAAGGAAACATATTCAATACATTGTAGTTTGCTACTCATAATCGCTAGAAAACTTTATGTCTTGCTAATAAAGATACTTGAAATGACTTAGCTTAAGTAGAAGTAGCATAATAAGTTTTAGTAATTAATATTTTGGGTTTAATTACTTGTTGGCTTGTAATAGTTTTCATAATTTCAAGGCTCAAAGAAAATTTAATGCATTAGTATTATTTTTAAACTTACTAAATAAATATATTTTCTACATTACTTGTTGGCTTGTAATAGTTTTTATAATTCCAAGGCTCAAAGAAAATTTAATGCATTGTTATTTTTAAACTTACTAAATAAATATATTTTCTACATGTAAAATTTATTCGATACGATTCGGTATTTTTTCGGTTTATTTTTACAAAATAAAAAACCTACCCTAATTATTGGTGCGGTATAGATTTATATAAAACCTACGATTTCTTAAAAAGAAACCTAAAAATCGGTTCGATGCAGTACGGTTCGATCGATTTAGTCGATTTTCGAATATCCATTGACACACCTATTCTCCTGACTTGTCTAAGGCTTTTTGAGCCTTTTATTTTCCTTTAGTCTCCACATTAACTCATACGGGGAGTTAACGTTCTCTCAAGCAGGGACTTGAGCTTCCATTTTGTTTTCTTGCTATTCTCCTTTAAAAACATACCCATTTCATAGATCTGTGCATTACAGCCTCTTTTCTGGTGTGTATGTACTTCGAACCCATTTCAATTTTCATTAATCTTTTCTATTTTTTGCTGGTGATTTTTCTAGTTCTTGGATTTTTGTTTTCTGGGTATACTTTAAGATTCTTGAAGTTAATAACCCAAATATAGAAAATTAATACTTTCAAGTCAAAAGTTGTAATTTTGCTAGTTCTTGATCTTTTTTGTTCTGGTTGTAGTTTATCGTATTTGAATTTATTGGAACAAAAATAGAAACTTCTATTTTCAAGTCAACAGATTTGATTTTTTTTTCTGAATAGAATCTATTTTCAACTTCTATTTTCTATTTGATTTTTTTCTCTTCTACTGCGCTGCTGCCCAAAATTTGGGGATTTTCACTGTTTCAGTCCGTCACTAACCGGCAGTTGGCCACCACCGTTTGGTGTCCACTTTTCCATTTCACCTCACCTTGAAGCTGCACCACTGCTTTGTAATTTGACTGTAAATCTCTCTTATTCTCTTGCTTCTTTTTATTTTATTTTTATGTTGGGTTTCTCCGAAAATAAATTTATTGGTGGTAGAGTTAATATAGTTGAATTTTCAGCTGAGAAGGGCACTTGTTCTGTCTTGCTTCACGTCATCATTTTCTTCAATATTTTTTCTTCTCCTTTCTTGGTACATTCTATATTGTTGGGGCTATACTAGTGGTAGCGGTCATAGCTCCTTTCTGGTTTTTGGGTCATGGTATTTTTTGTGTTTTCAGGAATTCTCGGAGTATTGGAGGCAAGTTGGGCGCACGAGCACTGGCAAAAGAGAGCAACCTGGGCGAGTGTCAGCAAAGGGCAGTAGGAAGTGGTGCGTGAGCGCACAACTGCATCGAGTACAACAAATCAGCCAAAGGTTTTGTTATCAGGAATTGGTACCTCCTGTTTTACTGTTTCCCTTTTGGTGTTAGCTAAATTACTGTTACTTTACTTCGCAATAGTTAAACCTTTCAACTAGGATACTAGTTACCACTTGTTTCCTTCTTGTTTGATTTGCGTACGTTGTGCACTACCGAGTCTTCTCTAGATAGTTGTAGGTGTAGTGGCTGCAGTCTGGGATGATAGAATAAGGGCATGTCCTCAGGTGGGGCAGAGTGGGGGGCTGGGGTTAGGGGGTGGGTCGGGTAGCAGGGGAGGTAGAGGGGGCAAGGGAGCCTATAGGTTGAGAATCGGATCATGGAACATAGGTTCACTAACTAGTAAATCCATAGAGTTGGCGAAAATCCTGCAGAAGAGGAAGATTAATGTAGCGTGTGTCCAGGAGACTAGGTGGGTCGGATCGAGGGCGAAAAACGTGGATAGGTATAAGTTGTGGTACTCTGGTATCCTGAGGGGTAAGAATGGAGTGGGTATCCTGGTAGATAGTCATCTTAGAGAGTCCGTGGTAGAGGTCAGGCGGGTGAATGATAGACTAATGACTATTAAGTTGGTGGTAGGTGAGGGTACTTTAAATGTCGTTAGCGCATACGCACCGCAAGCAGGCTTAGATGAGGATATTAAGAGGTGCTTTTGGGAGGGTTGGATGAGATTGTTCGTAGTATACCACCTTCTGAGAGGTTATTCATAGGAGGAGATTTCAATGGTCATATTGGGTCATCTGCAGGTGGGTACACTGAGGTGCATGGCGGCTTTGGTTACGGAGAGCGGAACGGAGGGGGCATTGCGCTGTTGGACTTTACCAAGGCTTTCGATCTAGTCATTGCGAACTCGAGTTTTACGAAGCGGGATGAACATTTGGTTACTTACCAAAGTTCGGGGGCGAAGACTCAGATTGACTATCTCCTCCTCAGGAGATGCGACAGAAGGTTGTGCGAGGACTGCAAGGTTATCCCCGGTGAGACCCTCTCAACACAGCATAGGCTTTTGGTGATGGACATTTGTATTAGGATAAGGAGGAAGAAGAGGTCAGTACAAGGACGCTCTAGGATTAGGTGGGGCGCCTTAACTAAGGATAAAGCTAAGGAGTTGGAAGGAAGGTTATCGGCAATGGGAGCTTGGAGAAGTGGTGGGGACGCAAACACAATGTGGTCGACGACGGCGGACTGTATAAGAAAGGCGGCGAGAGAGGTGTTAGGGATATCTACGGGCCGCAATGGTGGTCATAAAGGAGATTGGTGGTGGAATGCAGCTGTCCAAGGTAAAGTGGAAGCGAAGAAGGCGGCTTACCTGCGGTTAGTAGGGAGCACTAACGAGGAGGAGAAGAGAGAGAACAGTCAGAGGTATAAGGTAGCTAGGAAGGAGGCAAAGATGGCAGTGACGGAGGCTAAGACGACAACTTTTGCTCGTCTGTATGAGGAACTAAGGAACAAAGGCGGGGAGAAGAAGTTATTCCGACTCGCTAAGGCGAGAGAGAGGATAACTCGAGATCTAGACCAGGTGAGGTGCATAAAAGATGACGACGGCAAAGTTTTGATGGGAGATGACCAGATTAAGAGAAGGTGGCAGACCTACTTTCATAAACTTCTAAGTGAAGAAGGAGATCAAGATATTAGACCTGGGGAATCGAGGAATGCCGACAGTCACCCTGAATTAAGTAATTGTAGGGACATTGAGATCGATAAAGTCAAGGAGGCAATGCGTAAGATGAGAGGGGGCAGAGCTACCGGGCCAGACGAAATCCCGGTTGAACTGTGGAGGTGTGTGGGTAGAGCAGGCTTGGAATGACTTACTGCATTGTTTAGTGTTATATTCAAGACTAATAGGATGCCTGAAGAGTGGAGGTGGAGTACAATGGTCCCGTTGTATAAGAACAAAGGTGATGTCCAGAGCTGTAACAACTATAGGGGCATCAAATTACTAAGTCATACCATGAAAGTTTGGGAGGGAGTGGTAGGAATGAGAGTGCGAAGGACGGTGTCTATTTCAGACAACCAGTTCGGGTTCATGCCGGGACGATCTACCACAGAAGCTATCCACCTTATTAGGAGGATGGTGGAACAGTACAGGGATAGGAAGAAGGATCTTCACATGGTGTTTATTGATTTGGAGAAAGCGTACGATAAGGTTCCTAGGGAGGTCTTATGGAGCTGCTTAGAGGATAAAGGGGTCCCGATTGACTATATTAGGGTGATTAAAGACATGTATGATGGAGCTAAGACTCGGGTTAGGACAGTAGGAGGCGACTCTGAACATTTTCCAGTTATTACGGGGTTGCACCAAGGGTCTGCGCTCAGCCCATTCCTATTTGCCCTGGTGATGGATGCACTGACTCATCATATTCAAGGGGAGGTGCCATGGTGCATGCTATTTGCTGATGACATTATTCTAATTGACGAGACACGAGGCGGCGTCAACGAGAGGCTAGAGATTTGGAGACATGCTCTTGAGTCTAAAGGTTTCAAGTTGAGCATGACGAAGATGGAATACCTCGAGTGCAAATTTGGAGTTGAGCCGACGGAAGTGGGAGTTGAGGTGAGGCTTGACTCTCAAGTCATTCCCAAAAGGGGTAGTTTCAAGTACCTTGGATCGGTTATTCAGGGGATCGGGGAGATTGACGAGGATGTCACACACCGTATAGGGGTGGGGTGGATGAAGTGGAGGTTAGCGTCGGGAGTCTTGTGTGATAAGAAAGTACCACCGTTACTAAAAGGTAAGTTTTATAGAGCAGTGGTTAGGCCTGCCATGTTATATGGAACTGAATGTTGGCCGGTAAAGAACTCACACATCCAGAAGATGAAAGTAGCGGAGATGAGGATGTTGAGGTGGATGTGCGGGCATACAAGAATGGATAAGATTAGGAATGAAGATATTCGAGAGAAGGTGGGCGTGGCCCCCATAGAAGGACAAGATGCGGGAAGCAAGACTAAGATGGTTTGGGCACATTCAGAGGAGGAGCACTGATGCACCGGTGAGGAGGTGTGAGCGACTGGCTGTAGTGGACACGCAGAGAGGTAGAGGACGACCTAAGAAGTATTGGGGAGAGGTGATCAGACAGGACATGGCGCGACTTCGGATTACTGAGGACATGGCCCTTAACAGGGAATTATGGAGGTCGAGTATTAAGGTTGTAGGTTAGGGGAGAGTTGTGAATATTTCTACATCACAATAGAGTGAGACTAGCCAGTTAGGAGTTAGACTAAGAATGTCATTGGTCATCTATTGATGCAAGGCTTTACCTGCTAGTCTTACTATACCAGTCATCTTTTTCGTATGTCGTATTCTGTATTTCATATCTATTGTATTGCTATTATTGTATTGCTGTTATTTTATTATGCATTTTTATGGTACTAATATATCGGCTTCTGTTGCTTTATGAGTCGAGGGTCTCCTGGAAACAGCCTCTCTACCCTTCGGGGTAGGGGTAAGGTCTGCGTACATATTACCCTCCCCAGACCCCACGTGTGGGATTATACTGGGTTGTTGTTGTTGTTGTTGTTGTTGCATTGACACACCTACTTGCAGCTTTTTCTTTGCTTCTTCCTCTTCATATAAAACTATCTCCCTGCCGGTACTCTGGACTCTCCTTTCAAATATTTTTTTTAACTAACCTTTCAAATGTTGAAATTATTTTTTATCCTCCAAATATAAGAAGAAGAAGAAGAACCTCTATGGTTGTACGTTGGGTCGTCTTCTACTAATCAAAGATAAATACCATAGTTTTAAAATAATATATTTTAAAGGAAGAAAAAGCATTCAATTAATCCATCAAGAATAACTAGATACAATATTTCCCACACACATGATACGCTCCATTGGGATTAGGGGAAGTAGAGAAGACTTTTGCTTGAAGTTTGCCAACAGTGGCTACCAGTTAAATTTTTTTGAAAACACTGGATATAGCTTAAATGGCAAGGTAAAAAACTGGCTATGAATGCAATTATTTCAAATGCAAAGCATAAACAAAATGAGCTATTTAGGGATTAGCCAGTACTTATTTTATTTTGAAATTTAAATTAAAAATCTTAATTTCAGGACTTTATGTCCTGAAAATTTGAACTGAAAAATTGAAATTTATGACACATTGGCTAATTCCTAAATAGTAGCCCTCTAGAATGGCTAGCTGATAGATTTTTCGTTGCCCTATTTGCGTCATTTTTGTCTTTCAAAAGTTAAGATGAATTCTCTATATATTTTTATTTCTTCACACTCACTCTTTTATCCAATTTGTGAGCAGGAAAAAAATTGTGGTTGGAAATTGTCTAATTTGGCTTTTATCTAATCTGGTTGCTTGTTAACCAAAGTTTCTTTTTTAAAAAATGAGTTAGAACGTAATTGATATTGCGAAATTCTATTACAACCATTAAAAAGCTTCGAAACTTTGAATTCAAAAATTAAATTTTGAAAAATTATTATTTGTTTGGATTTGGTGTTACTGCGAATGATTGGAAATATCCTTTGGAGCTTATATCTCAATTTTGAGAAAATTTGGTGAAGATTCGAGGTGGTTTTGGTTGGAATTTCAAATTGAAACTCGAAAAAGAAGACATAACAATTGTATATATTTTGTATGTCGGATGTATAAATGACAAACAAAATATATACAACTATATAAGTTGTATATAAGGTGAGGTTTTGACCGTATTCTATACAAAAAGTTTGTGTTTAAGTTATAGATAAATTGTAGATATATAGTAGATTTTGACCGAATTTGTATATATTTTATAGAAAACTTTAATTACTTTCCGTAAATAAAAAAAAACTTAGACAAAACCGAGTAAATAAATTTAAAATCTCGTATATATACGAAAAAGCCCCAAATAAATATGAGTATTGAATTGGGCTTCGAGGCAAAATTCGGCCCATTCGTTTTGCCCAATAAAACGGCTTCACTCTTCCATTTTATCCATGTTTTTGAAAGAAGAAAAATAGGGACCTTTACACAAACAGCCGGCCATATTTACTGTTTACTTTTTCTAGCCATATATATAGATTATATATTATTTACACACAATTATACGCATATAATATATAAATTATGCATATATTATACCTCCACCAGTTATTTTTACTTTAAGCGGTTAGATAGGATGCTATTCAAATTAATAAAGTAAGTCATTAATTCATTCCATTTTAATTAACATTCATATTTTAACTTAGCGCATCTCTAAATGGACATTTTAGCAAATTTAATTTGAGAATTTGTTATAATTAAGTTATTTTAAATGAACTGTTAATTTACGACTCTCTATTAATATAGCCACATCATCTTTTCGGTAAAAAATTGCGTCTTTTGGCCACTTCTATATTTTGGTTAGTTAAGCTTAAGAAATATGATTTTTGTGTTAAAAAAGATGACTTTTGTGTTATAAGGCTTAACTTAAATGATCATCCGTGAAATTTATCTGCACACCCTTTTATGATGTTAAAGAACTAAGTTTCTGTTTTGTTTTTCGCTCGGTGTTGTATACATGTATCGAGATACGACTAATTCAAATTTACGCTAAAAATCGAAAAACGCTTCCTACCAAAAACGACGTCATTTTCAAAACTCAACTCAAAAATCTCTCATACCTCACAATCAATTACTCCTAATAAGTTAAATCTATTCTCACGAAACCAAAACTACCTTACCCTATTTCTATATTATCAAACCATAAGTCGAATCAAAAACCATTCTTGAAATGATATCTTTACCCTAAACACGTCTTGAAATATTTTATTTATTATTTTTTCTTATCACTAAAAAATGATCTGTCAGATCAAGACTTATTGTACTTTTGGGACCCAATGTTATAACATCAACTTGCATCATTTTTTACACATGTTTGGTAAAGCATCAATTTTGCTACGACGGCTTATGTTGTTTGGTTAACATTAGACGTGTAAGAACAAAAATTGACACCTAAACAATGTGTGACATTGAATAGAGACAATTGGATAATATTTCCTCCGTTTTAATTTATATGGCATAGTTTAACTAAACAAAAAAAAAAAGAATAATTCGATGTACAAAGTATTCCGTATTCATGCAGGGTTTGGAGAAATACCACACCTCAAGAGAATGTCATGTGGACAGCTTATTCTAATACAAGAATCAGTAGTTGATTCCATGACTCGGTCACAGATCACACGGATACAACTTTACCATTGCTCCAAAGTTACCCTTCAAAATGTAATAATAAAAAGAATACTTTTGAAAAACATAATCTTAAATTTTGATATTAAATTTGTTCTTTTTTATAACTACTACTATAATATTTTCTCTAATCATTAGTGATTTGTTATAAGAGTCAATTAATATTCTTTAAATAATGTCACATAAAATAAAACGAAAACTGTCACACCTCCTTTTTCCGCGCCCGAGGGGGCGCAGGGGAGTTTTTCCAATTAAAGGACAATCGAAACGGGATTTATTTATTTATTTCAGAGTCGCCACTTGGGAGATTTAGGGTGTCCCAAGTCACCAATTTTAATCCCGAATCGAGGAAAATAATGACTCTATATTATAGTCTGCGTACCAGAAATCCGGATAAGGAATTCTGTTAACCCGGGAGAAGGTGTTAGGCATTCCCGAGTTCCGTGGTTCTAGCACGGCCGCTCAATTGTTATATTCGACTTATTTATCTGATTTTATACAAGCGTGAACTTATGTGCAAAATTTAACTTTTAACCGCTTTTATCATTTAACTGTTTTATCAAGAATTTGCAACGTTGTGAAAATGTATCTTGAACCACGTTACAATCAATGTACCCGTGGTCGTCGACATACTTTGACTCCGTTGAGATTTGGACTTGGGTCACATCAGTGCGCACCCGAGTTTAAGGAAATTGAATTATTAATGGCGTGCCTAACGCGACTAGCGTATTGTCATTTTGGGGAGGGCCGTGAAATTTGTTAAACTGCCCATCCCGGAATCTAAGTATTTAATAAATATATTTTGTGAGGGCCCCGCCATTTGTCCCTTTTATTCGGCGAGGCTCGTCTCATTTTATTCTTTATTATTATTATTATTATTATTTATTTATTTATTTATTTTTTATTTTTTAAAAGGATGCCATTTTTATGTCTTTAACAATACTAAAACTTACGGCCTCTTTACAACTAAAATCCCATGACTTGTTAGAAGTTTAATAAAGGGAGTTTAGTGAATGAGTGTTTCGGTAGTAGTAACAGCATGCACTAATACTATTTTTTTCGAATGACCTAACCGAAGGAAAGGACGAACAGATTAACGTCAAACTTGTGTCATAGAACGACTAGTCCAACTTAATTAAACGACATCAAGTAAACGATAATAACATAACACAAAAATGAACTAAAATGCATACGGTGAAACATAAGCAGAAAATTATCATATCAATCGATACATTGCAACTTCGAACATTGAACGTAAAATTTCTTTACCCAATACATCGAGGCTTACTAACCTGAATAAACAGAAACGCATAGAGCCATGGACCAAAAACTCTACAGCAAAACTCAACAAACAACCTCGGACAACAACCTCGACGTACCGGACCTCGACGAACCAAAGACGACCTCGATGAAATAGAAAGCTTGGGCAAAAACTGTTGTTGCTGCTGGATTTTTCGAGAGGTTAGCTGCTGCTGGATTTTTCGACGCAGCAGGTGGGCTCGAGAAATGCAACGGAAAGGGGTCGTTTGGACGCGAAGAAGGAGGAGCTATGGAAGGTCGTCCGGGTAGTGGTCGATGAGGCTGGAAGGGGGCAAAGCAGGAGGCGGAAGCAGCTGCGTCGAGCAAGCTGCCGGACTAGTGAACGAGCTGATGGAAGGGTTGTTCGATGGTGGTTCCGGCGTTGGGTGAGTGGGGTTGTTTGGTTCAGACGGTGGTCGAGCTGTTTGGGTAGTGACGTTTGGTGGCGGTGTTGAGCTGGTTTTTGGACGTGAGAGGGCTGGTGGTTATGGCGGAGAGGGAGCTGGGGAAGGTGACGGGGTGGTCTTTGGGTTTTTGGACGCTGGGGGAAGTCGGGATTCCGATCCGTAGGGTTTGCTCTTTCTTCTTCTTTTGAAGAAGAAAGAGGAACAGTGGTAGGGTCTTGTTTGGCGCTGCTGGAGGGTCGTTTGGGTGGTTTAACGGAGGGGTCATGACGGGGAGTGTGAGCGTGGGGAGGGAGGTCCGGTGGTCGAAGGCCTCCTTTTAGGTTTCTGCTTCTTCTTTTTTGTTAAGAAGGAAGAAGAACAGTAGTATTTCCCATTTTTCAAATTCCCATTTTTCAAAAAGTCCCCTCTCCCATGTGTTTGTCCGTGTTTTTGTAATACAATGCCCATGAAAATGAGCCCCACGCGTGGTGGGGTTCGAGGCATATGTCCCCCACGCGTGGTGGGGTTCCCCACGTGTCCTGGACACGGTTTATTATGGGCTAGGTCCGAAAATTAGGCCTAAAACCGGGTAGTTTAAACCCGAATATTATTCTTTTGCCCGGACCCGAGAAATAGGAACACGTTGCTTAACTAGTCCTATGTAAGCAAAATAACTACCAAAAATAAGACTAGTATTTAAACAAAACTATATCTTTTAAATATTTTTCAAGGTTTAAAATAGCTACAAAAATATTAATAAAACTATTTTTTTGTAATTTTCGTTTTTAAATATTAAGATAAAATATGAGGTAATATTTTTTGTATTTTTTCAAAGTTAAAAATGACTATAAAACCTTAATAGAACTATATTTTTTATAATTTTCGAAATTATATAAAGTACAAAAATAAAGTGCAATTTTTGTATTTTTCAAGTTTATGAGAGATACATAAACTAAAATCTATATATATATTTTTTTGAAATTTTTCTTTTTGCAACGAAATAAAGTAAAAATAGTTAAAATAGCTATTCTAGACCCAGTTTCACATATTCACGCTAAAAATGTGAAAATTCTCTGGGAGGGTCAAAAATCACGTGCTTACAGCTGCCCCTCTTTGACTGGAAACACGAAGAGTTTTCCGACAAAGAATGACTAGACGTGTTTTTGACCCGACCATTACTTGAACGGACTACACTTAAGGAAAGGGAGGGATTGTGACCGAGCCCTGGTATCTGAGCTGCCTACATATCCTTGGTTATACAGGAATCAGGCCACGTGTAGTTCGGGAATGAGAGAGATAGTGAAGTGTACCGAGGTGACGAGCCGATCGAGGTGCCGTTCCGTTGAGGTTCTGGTCCGCGGTCCTGTCATTACATCAAAAATGATAACTGAAAAAGACTAACTGAACCTATCAGCTGCTAGTTACAAGAATTCCTATCTCTAAGTCTTCTGAAACTTGATCTTGAGTCTTGAATGGTGCTTCATACAGACTTTTGGATTTGAACCTTGATACTTTCTAGTTGTAGGCGCTAGTTCTTGAGCAGACAACATCTGTTCTCCACATCCGTGCTTCGGATTCATTCATTTTTTTTTCTTTTTTTTTTTTTTTTTTTTGTGACTAGCTTTTGTTGACCCTCTCAGACTGTTGACTCGCATTCTTGGGGCGAGCTTCTTGCTGCTTCTATCTTGGATTGAGTGCTGGGGACTTCTACCGTAGCCTTCTGCCTTCCATTTTCTCCGGTGCCTCGGGACATCTTTTTCCTTTTTCTTCTTAGATTCCGAACTGGGATTCATCTCGTGGGTCGTTTCGATCCATGTGGCTCGAGGTTAGACCTGCGGGAGAAAACAAACGAACGAAATTTTTTGCCCCAGTTTTACTAGGAAAATTTCGTTAATTATTCGCCAGGATTTTCATAAAATTGATGAAAGAGGATATGCATGCTCAGTTCAGGGTTGGAGCCCTAATACCGACTAGCTGGGGAAAGGTTCAGTTTAGGGTTTAAAACCCCAACGCCGAACAAAGGAAAAATTCAGTTTAGGGTGTAAAACCCTAATGCTGACTAAAGAAAGATTCAGTTTAGGGTTTAAAACCCTAATGCTGATTAAAAAGGAAAACTCAGTTTAGGGTTTAAAACCCTAATGCTGATCACATGGGAAAGCTCAGTTTAGGGTTTAAAACCCTAATGCTGGCTGAAAGGAAAAGTTCAGTTTAGGGTTTAAAACCCTAATGCTGACTAAAAGGAAAATTCAGTTTAGGGTTTAAAACCCTAATGCTGATTGCATGGAAAAGCTCAGTTTATGGTTTAAATCCCTAATGCTGGCTGAAAGTAAAAGTTCAGTTTAGGGTTTAAAACCCTAATGCTGACTAAAAGGAAAATTCAGTTTAGGGTTTAAAACCCTAATGCTGATTGCATGGAAAAGCTCAGTTTAGGGTTTAAAACTCTAATGCTGGCTGAAAGGAAAAGTTCAGTTTAGGGTTTAAAACCCTAATGCTGACTAAAAGGAAAATTCAGTTTAGGGTTTAAAACCCTAATGCTGATTGCATGGAAAAGCTCAGTTTAGGGTTTAAAACCCTAATGCTGGCTGAAAGGAAAAGTTCAGTTTAGGGTTTAAAACCCTAATGCTGACTAAAAGGAAAATTCAGTTTAGGGTTTAAAACCCTAATGCTGATTGCATGAAAAAGCTCAGTTTAGAGTTTAAAACTCTAATGCTGGCTGAAAGGAAAAGTTCAGTTTAGGGTTTAAAACCCTAATGCTGATCACATGGGAAAGCTCAGTTTAGGGTTTAAAACCCTAATGCTGGCTGAAAGGAAAAAGTTCAGTTTAGGGTTTAAAACCCTAATGCTGACTAAAAGGAAAATTCAGTTTAGGGTTTAAAACTCTAATGCTGATTGCATGGAAAAGCTCAGTTTAGGGTTTAAAACCCTAATGCTAGCTGAAAGGAAAAGTTCAGTTTAGGGTTTAAAACCCTAATGCTGACTAAAAGGAAAATTCAGTTTAGGGTTTAAAACCCTAATGCTGATTGCATGGAAAAGCTCAGTTTAGGGTTTAAAACCCTAATGCTGGCTGAAAGGAAAAGTTCAGTTTAGGGTTTAAAACCCTAATGCTGACTAAAAGGAAAATTCAGTTTAGGGTTTAAAACCCTAATGCTGATTGCATGAAAAAGCTCAGTTTAGGGTTTAAAACCCTAATGCTGATTAAAAGGAAAATTCAGTTTAGGGTTTAAAACCCTAATGCTGATCACATGGGAAAGCTCAGTTTAGGGTTTAAAACCCTAATGCTGGCTGAAAGGAAAAAGTTCAGTTTAGGGTTTAAAACCCTAATGCTGACTAAAAGGAAAATTCAGTTTAGGGTTTAAAACCCTAATGCTGATTGCATGGAAAAACTCAGTTTAGGGTTTAAAACCCTAATGCTGGCTGAAAGGAAAAGTTCAGTTTAGGGTTTAAAACCCTAATGCTGACTAAAAGGAAAATTCAGTTTAGGGTTTAAAACTCTAATGCTGATTGCATGGAAAAGCTCAGTTTAGGGTTTAAAACCCTAATGCTGGCTGAAAGGAAAAGTTCAGTTTAGGGTTTAAAACCCTAATGGTGACTAAAAGGAAAATTCAGTTTAGGGTTTAAAACCCTAATGCTGATTGCATGAAAAAGCTCAGTTTAGAGTTTAAAACTCTAATTCTGGCTGAAAGGAAAAAGTTCAGTTTAGGGTTTAAAACCCTAATGCTGACTAAAGGAAAAATTCAGTTCAGGGTTTAAAACCCTAACGCTGATAGCATGGAAAAGCTCAGTTTAGAGTTTAAAACCCTAATGCTGGCTAAAAGGAAAAAGTTCAGTTTAGGGTTTAAACCCTAATGCTGACTAAAAGGAAAATTCAGTTTAGGGTTTAAAACCCTAACGCTGATAGCATGGAAAAGCTCACTTTAGAGTTTAAAACCCTAATGCTGGCTGAAAGGAAAAAGTTCAGTTTAGGGTTTAAAACCCTAATGCTGACTAAAGGAAAAATTCAGTTTAGGGTTTAAAACCCTAATGCTGACTGGCTGGGGACAAAGTTCGAGAATACTAAACGATCTCTTTTTTTTTTTGAATTTTCTTGTTTTAGTAGAAGATAAAAGGGAGTTTCGTGGAAACTTACCTTTCGAGTGAATTCATCATTGCCAAAGTATTTCTTGTACCCATGTACCTTCTTCTTTGGGTGACACCTGCTTCTTGCACGGTTGTCTTGGATTATACATGTTTCAACTTTTCAGACAAAGAACAATTGTTAGTTCAGAAATGACGGTCGGTTTGGTGACCTTGATCGTTCATGTTGCTTTGTTGCGTCCTTATTTCTGTCGCGAAGTCCTGTCGTTGATTGGATTCAAATGGCGAAACTCTTTTGACTGCTCAGGCTTTGTATTTCCAGATTTTGTGATGATTTGCCTCGCAGGGCTCTCTTTTCTTTTTTTAATTTTTTTTTTTTGGGTCCCTTCTTGCTTGGAGATTCTCAACGGGGATTTTATTGGGGATACTCTGTGGGGATTTGTACAAAAGGAAGCTCTGTGGGGGGAATATTCACAAAGTGGATTCTTTGTGTGGATTTTTGTACAACGGGGCATGCTGGGGATTTGTTTCAAAGCGGTTTTCTAGGATTTGTTGGGGTAAGATCTTTGGGGAATTTTTACAAAGGGACTCGCTGGGGATGTGCTGGGGAGATTCCATTTTTTTTTAATATTGGGGAGACTCTGTGGGGGATTGCACAAGGGGAGACTCTGTGGGGATTTGTACAGAACGGACTTGCTGGGGATTTGTTGGGGCAAGCTTGCTGGAGAATTTTTACAAGGGGACTCGCTGGCATCTTAGGAGAAAGATTCATCAGACTAAGATTTTGATCCTAGGAGAAGGTTCATCAGACTAGGTCTCTATCTTAGGAGAAAAATTCGTCGGACTAAGATTTTGATCCTAGGAGAAGGTTCGTCAGACTAGGTCTTGTTTTTTGGTATCCTAGGAGAAAGATTCGTCAGACTAAGATTTGTATCCTAGGAGAAGGTTCATCAGACTAGGTCTCTATCTTAGGAGAAAAATTCATCAGACTAAGATTTTGATCCTAGGAGAAGGTTCATCAGACTAGGTCTTTTCTTTTTTGGTATCTTAGGAGAAAGATTCATCAGACTAAGATTTTGATCCTAGGAGAAGGTTCGTCAGACTAGGTCTCTATCTTAGGAGAAAAATTCGTCAGACTAAGATTTTGATCCTAGGAGAAGGTTCGTCAGACTAGGTCATTTTATGTTTTTTTGGTATCTTAGGAGAAAGATTCATCAGACTAAGATTGTGATCCTAGGAGAAGGTTCATCAGACTAGGTCTCTATCTTAGGAGAAAGATTCGTCGGACTAAGATTTTGATCCTAGGAGAAGGTTCATCAGACTAGGTCTTTTCTTTTTTGGTATCTTAGGAGAAATGTTCATCGGACTAAGATTTTGATCCTAGGAGAAGGTTCGTCAGACTAGGTCTCTACCTTAGGAGAAAAATTCGTCAGACTAAGATTTTGATCCTAGGAGAAGGTTCATCGGACTAGGTCTTGTTTTTTTTTATTCTTTTTATTCTTCTTTTTTGATTTTATTCTTTTTTTTTGCATAGCTTCTTCCTTCGAAGACTACCTCCCTTGAGAGTCGTTTTGCCTTTCCCCGAAAGGAACCGCTGAGGATACCGACTTTCCAACCTTGTGTTGGACTCCTCGCAACTGCTAGGGATAATACTGTTGGGGAATTATTTACTTACATGTTGGGGGTACCTGACTTCCAGAAAATTTTCTAAATGGAAGGAAAATTTTCTGCCCCAGTTTGATAATATCCCTGTGCATGCATTTCTGGTATCAATGCCATTTCTCTTACCTGTTTCAAATCAGACAAAATTTGTTAGTTTAAAACATGGTGGTTGGTTGTGATACTCCCACTGGGATGGTTCTCCCTTTCTCCTTCCTTGCTCTACGCTCCACAGCTTGTTGGGGATGATATTATGTGCTGGGGATAATCCCTTTCTGCTGGGGATATTCCTCTTCTTTTGCGACATAGCTCGGAAACTGGCATTTTCCCGACCTTTTAGTCTAGTATGAATTTACCAAATCATGCTCACTGCTCTCCCTGCTCTGTTCATGGGTCTTGGCCTTGAGGTTTATAACTTTTGATAAAGGCAATGGTATCCCTCTTGACACTTGTCAACCCTTCTGTCAATTCCCTTTTTGCTAGGGATATCTTTTTGACACTAGCCTCGCGTTTGTTCCCTGTTGACTATACCACTTGGATGTACTAGTCAGATCTCATTTTGGAAAGCTGATGGCCTATTTTGAAGTCAATTCACACTTGTTCTGACCAAACAGACTCTATTGGGGATTTTCTTTTTTTTATGAAAGAAAAAAAAGATAAAAGGGAACAGAATAAAAGGACAAAAGGAAAAAAATGACTCTTTAACAAAAGAAACTATAAATGAAAACCTATCAAATGCAGATACCGACTCTAATGGCCATGACATGCGTATGTGGCCTATCCTCTACCATCAATCATCTTTCAAGATCTTCAATTAGCGATTCCCCATCTGATTCTCAATCTTATTCGACTTGTAGTGCCCGAAGGGTTTTCACTATCAGGTCTCTCTCATTTTTGGTTCTTCTCTCAGCTTTCATCGCCTTATGGTGTCCGTGAAGATTTTCACCGATAAGACTCTCTCATTTGTATCACTTTCCAGCTGGGGATTTGGAGTGTTGCCGGTATGACTCTTTCTATTGGAGATTAGAGTCCTTTCTGCTGTGGAACAGAATGTTATGTGCGCCGGTAAGACTCTTCATTTGTCTGAGTTGGCATCTTTTGAAGACTGATCAGAAAGTCTTTCTTTGGACCGTAGTGTGGGTTTTGGATAGGCTAGAAAGAAAGGGTATAAAAGGCTCAAAAAATACATTAATTTTGGGTTATTAGTTACAGCCTTCGGAATTAGATTTATTTACAACAAACGCAACCTTTGCCCCAGTTTCTTGCTTGGGGATATTTTAATTGATTTATCTTTTTTTTTTCATTTTTCAAAACTATGACCGAGCCGTGAAGCGCCTACGTATCCTCTTTGAGGAATCAGGTCAAACGTAGTTCCCAATTCCTCTTTTTCATTTAATTTTCTTTTTTTTTCCTTTGTTATCAATTTTCTTTTCTTTTCTTTTCTTTTTTTTTCTCTTTTTTTTCGTTGTTGTTTTCTTTCTTTCTCTTTTTTTTTCGTTGTTACTGATTCCGAACGAGGGGTATGAAAGAAAAATAAATAAGGCTCAAAAGGGGTAACGAAGGATAAAGTATTTAGGTAGCAGAACAAAATGCCTTCGTCATTCCAGTCTTCAAAACATGCCAAGTGCAAACAACACAATTTAAATTTGTAGTCTCTTCTGATGGTGCTGGACTTGACAATTATATTCAACATTTGCTTTTTCATTGGTCTTTTCTAAAGCACCGTTGGGCGATACTCTCATTATCATGAACGCCCCTCATGCCAATTTGGCGAATCTTGCTTTTAACGGTTTTTCTTCATATTTTACTTGCCCAGTTCCACATGACTCGGGCTCCAAATAATCTCAAACCGTTCTTATTTCCTTTAAATGCTTTGATCACCTTCCCGGGGTTTTATGATTAACTTTTAAGACTAGGCCCAAACTGGGTGCGCATGTCATGTCCCTAGAATCGGCATTGAACAAAAATGATAAAATGACTAAACAAAAAGATGACTGGGAATAATCAAAGACCGGATTTTGCATTAGACTACCGGCGAAATGGTTTGAATAAAAAAACAAACAAAACAACCAGAATAAAATCCTAACACAAACTGGACAAAATTTAAACAAACTGCTATGACAAAATGGAAAGATAAGAAGGTTTGACACAGGACAAAATCCAAATTACAACCTTAATAATCCGGACAACAGAAATGACAACAAAATAAGCCACTACAAGCTTCTCTCTTGCTAACCAAGGAACGGAGCGTCCTCCCACTTTATCAAACTTGGCATCTTAGCCACTGAGCTTTGCATTAGTATTGTCAAGACCATTGCCAACTTCAATATCATTACCCTTAGTCAACAAGTTCCCAATAGGACTGGAATGCTTCTATCATCAGGCCTGATCCCCGCAGAGTGTGCATCATGAGGTGCAAGTAAAGGATTCCGGGTGTCATTGTCCGGCTTACCACAAGCCAACCACCTTAACTTATTTGCAAAACAAACAGGTTAGAATGGACTCAGTAAAGTCGGTCCTCATTATTGACAACATCTTTTTTCTTTTCTTTTTTTTTCTTTTCTTTTTTCGATTGACAACATCTTTTTTCTTTTTCTTTTTCGATGTTTTTTTTTCTTTTTTTTCTTTTCTTTCTTTTTTTTTTCATTTTGCTCTTTTTCATTTTTCTTTTTTTTTGTTGTGGTCGAATCTTATGGAGATTGCCTACGTATCATGACCCCGCATGAATCAGACCTTGCGTAGTTCGTGCCAATAAAAGATAAACAATAATGAACATTTTTTCTTTTCACTTTCATATTAAAACAAACTGGGTTTCAAAGGTTTAAAGATGACCTACAAACTTGAAAATCAAATAACCCATATACTTTAATCAAGAGATTTATAAACTCAAAAACAAAAGGCTAACTCCCTTTCTCTGTTCGACAAATGCAACCAAATGGTTATTTTTGCAAATGTGGCCCCTTCCGAATTTCTCATGAATTTTGAGGCCGGGGAGGATTATTTTGACACTTTACAAACTTGTCCATTCTTTTACGAAAATAACCTTTCGACAACTGAAAGATACTCTAAGGCTATTTCGGCAAGAACGGTTTAAGACGCGGCCGAAGTTGGCTCGGCTTATTTTATTTTTCATATATTTTTTTTTGACTAAACATCCAAACGGCATTCACCCGACCGTTGACTCTTTGTTTTTTTTCAAATTATGATAAAAACTTGGTGTTGCAAAACGCGGCCCTTCAGCGTCTCGGGGACGAAGTTTTCTTAAGGTTGTGTGGGTCCATATCTCAAAATGACCCAAAGGTGGCTGTTTATGCCAAGTCAGCCTTCCGGCGTCCCTTTCGGGAACATTCGGCTATTTATGACAAAACAGCATCACCTGACTTATTTATAACTCTTTTCATCGTTTTTCAAATTAGACAAGTCAATATTGCAAACACGGCATTTCAACGTCTCGGGGACGAAGATTTTTGGGCTGTGGGGGTCAACTGGACCAAGTCTTAAAAATGACCCAAAAGTGGTTGTTTATGCAAAGTCAGCCTTCCGGCGTCCCTTTCGGGAACATTCAGCTATGTCTTGATAAAACAGCGTCACCCGACTTCTTTATGAAATTTGACATATATTTTTGCTATTTTTTGTAAAAGGGGAAGTTGGACATCACCCGACTTATTTATGAATAAAAACTTGACATGTTTTTTTTTATTATTTATTATTTGTTTTTGGGTTTTTAGCAAAAAAGGGGTTGGACCCGATGAGGGTTGCCTACGTATCTCACACCCGGTGAGAATCAAACCCGCGTAGTTCGGGCAAATAAACTATTTTTGAGAAGACCCTTTTCCATTTTCTATTTTTATTATTATTCTTTTTTTTCACAACAATCAAATAGACTATTATTTTTCACTCATAACAAACAAACAAATTAACGAAAAACATAAAACATTCCTTCTTTTTTTGAGAAGGTGGGGTTGGACCCGATGAGGGTTGCCTACGTATCTCACATCCGGTGAGAATCAAACCCGCGTAGTTCGGTCAAATAAGAATAAGTAGGCAAATAATAATAAGCAGATGAACTAACCTTTTTTTGAATTTTCGTTTGAAAGAACTGCTTCAAAAGAAGAAAAGAAGTATTATTTTGATTTTTGATTGATTTTCTTTTAAAAGAAAGACTAATATATTTTTTTTGAATTTTCGTTTTTTTTATTCTAAAGAAAAGAAGAAAATATTTTCGGAATTTTACCTTTAATATAAGAAATGCTTCTAAAAATGTTTTTTTTTTGAGTTTTGAATTTTCTAAAGAAGAATCAAAATATTTTCGGATTTTTATTTATCTATTTTATCTTTTTGAAATTTTTTTTTTTGGATTATATATATACTTATTTTTGGAACAAATAATAAAATCACGTTCAACGCCGGACTCTTTTTATTTTATTATTTTTATTTTTATTTTGACATTTTCATAAACAGATAAACAAATAAAAACCCATTTTAAAACAAAACCCTTTTTTTTCATTTTTATGGCAAAACAAATATTTTCTTTTCTATATTTTTTTTAAAAAAACAAGACAGAACAATGATGATTTTTTTTTATTTCTCCTTTGCTTTTAATATAACAAACTAACAAAACATTTTTCATTTTCAAAATTTCGGCAGAGTTTCGACTCTACTCGGACTTCTATGCTGTTATTTTCTCCTTTTTTCACAATTTTCTTATATGTGGAAAATGATGACAACATACAAAATCTTTTTGAATTTTCATGCTTTGTTTTTATTTGTATTTTTATTTTTTATATTTATTATTTCTTTCAAAAATGTGGCATGGGAGACATGACGATTTCCAAGACTTCTTGGATTCCGCAAATGCTCCCCATGCGCTTTTTCCAACATATGAAGCGTGGGGGACATGTGGGAATTCCAAGACTTCTTGGATTCCACAAATGTTCCCCATGTGCTTTCCCAAAAAGCAAGCGTGGGGGACATAGGGAATTCCAAGGCTTCTTGGATTCCACAAATGTTCTCCATGCTTTGATTAAAATAACATCATGCTGGAAATGACCAAATGACCCATACGCCCTTGACTAAATACAACATGTAGCACATAGGATGCCGAAAGATTGTCTATTATTTTCAGGTTGCTTGTCCTAGACGGACCCAACCCCTATGTTGAGTCCCCTAAGTCAAATGCACATGATGCAAATAAACGTTCCTACTAGGGATCCGGCATGTGGCTTTGTTATACTAGGTTCAAAAACCTGGGTCGGTGTTCTAGACAGTGTACCCGAGCGGACAACTCGAGTCGAGGAGGGGGCTACGTACCGGGGACCCGCGAGATCGTCCGGCTTTGTAACTTGTCCGACCTCTTTCTTATTTCAGGTATTGACACTAACAGAATAGGGAGTCTCGACCAGCGAGCTTCTCCCCGGAGGTAAGAAGAGAAGGGTTTCGGCACAGTTTATATACAGTTCAGATAATATCAAAGCGGTAAAAGACAATATTTAGCACGTTATGCAAAAACATGTAATAAAGATCAGATAATAAAGCCAAATATAACAATTATTCTAAGCTCGAATTCTTGAACCCTGAACCAGTGGTTCTGGGTAAATTTCCCCAGCAGAGTCGCCAGAGCTGTCACACCTCCTTTTTCCGCCCCCGCGAGGGTACAAGGAGTTTTTTCCAATTAAAGGACAATCGAAACGGGATTTATTTATTTATTTCAGAGTCGCCACTTGGGAGATTTAGGGTGTCCCAAGTCACCAATTTTAATCCCGAATCGAGGAAAATAATGACTCTATATTATAGTCTGCGTACCAGAAATCCGGATAAGGAATTCTGTTAACCCGGGAGAAGGTGTTAGGCATTCCCGAGTTCCGTGGTTCTAGCACGGTCGCTCAATTGTTATATTCGGCTTATTTATCTGATTTTATACAAGCGTGAACTTATGTGCAAAATTTAACTTTTAACCGCTTTTATCATTTAACTGTTTTATCAAGAATTTGCAACGTTGTGAAAATATATCTTGAACCACGTTACAATCAATGTACCCGTGGTCGTCGACATACTTTGACTGCGTTGAGATTTGGACTTGGGTCACATCAATGCGCACCCGAGTTTAAGGAAATTGAATTATTAATGGCGTGCCTAACGCGACTAGCGTATTGTAATTTTGGGGAGGGCCGTGAAATTTGTTAAACGGCCCATCCCGGAATCTAAGTATTTAATAAATATATTTTGTGAGGGCCCCGCCATTTGTCCCTTTTATTCGGCGAGGCTCGTCTCATTTTATTCTTTATTATTATTATTATTATTTATTTTTTATTTTTTATTTTTTAAAAGGATGCCATTTTTATGTCTTTAACAATACTAAAACTTACGGCCTCTTTACAACTAAAATCCCATGACTTGTTAGAAGTTTAATAAAGGGAGTTTAGTGAATGAGTGTTTCGGTAGTAGTAACAGCATGCACTAATACTATTTTTTTCGAATGACCTAACCAAAGGAAAGGACGAACAGATTAACGTCAAACTTGTGTCATAGAACGACTAGTCCAATTTAATTAAACGACATCAAGTAAACGATAATAACATAACACAAAAATGAACTAAAATGCATACGGTGAAACATAAGCAGAAAATTATCATATCAATCGATACATTGCAACTTCGAACATTGAACGTAAAATTTCTTTACCCAATACATCGAGGCTTACTAACCTGAATAAACAGAAACGCATAGAGCCATGGACCAAAAACTCTACAGCCAAACTCAACAAACAACCTCGGACAACAACCTCGACGTACCGGACCTCGACGAACCAAAGACGACCTCGATGAAATAGAAAGCTTGGCCAAAAACTGTTGCTGCTGCTGGATTTTTCGAGAGGTTAGCTGCTGCTGGATTTTTCGACGCAGCAGGTGGGCTCGAGAAATGCAACGGAAAGGGGTCGTTTGGACGCGAAGAAGGAGGAGCTATGGAAGGTCGTCCGGGTAGTGGTCGATGAGGCTGGAAGGGGGCAAAGCAGGAGGCGGAAGCAGCTGCGTCGAGCAAGCTGCCGGACTAGTGAACGAGCTGATGGAAGGGTTGTTCGATGGTGGTTCCGGCGTTGGGTGAGTGGGGTTGTTTGGTTCAGACGGTGGTCGAGCTGTTTGGGCAGTGACGTTTGGTGGTGGTGTTGAGCTGGTTTTTGGATGTGAGAGGGCTGGTGGTTATGGCGGAGAGGGAGCTGGGGAAGGTGACGGGGTGGTCTTTGGGTTTTTGGACGCTGGGGGAAGTCGGGATTCCGATCCGTAGGGTTTGCTCTTTCTTCTTCTTTTGAAGAAGAAAGAGGAACAGTGGTAGGGTCTTGTTTGGCGCTGCTGGAGGGTCGTTTGGGTGGTTTAACGGAGGGGTCATGACGGGGAGTGTGAGCGTGGGGAGGGAGGTCCGGTGGTCGAAGGCCTCCTTTTAGGTTTCTGCTTCTTCTTTTTTGTTAAGAAGGAAGAAGAACAGTAGTATTTCCCATTTTTCAAATTCCCATTTTTCAAAAAGTCCCCTCTCCCATGTGTTTGTCCGTGTTTTTGTAATACAATGCCCATGAAAATGAGCCCCACGCGTGGTGGGGTTCGAGGCATATGTCCCCCACGCGTGGTGGGGTTCCCCACGTGTCCTGGACACGGTTTATTATGGGCTAGGTCCGAAAATTAGGCCTAAAATCGGGTAGTTTAAACCCGAATATTATTCTTTTGCCCGGACCCGAGAAATAGGAACACGTTGCTTAACTAGTCCTATGTAAGCAAAATAACTACCAAAAATAAGACTAGTATTTAAACAAAACTATATCTTTTAAATATTTTTCAAGGTTTAAAATAGCTACAAAAATATTAATAAAACTATTTTTTTGTAATTTTCGTTTTTAAATATTAAGATAAAATATGAGGTAATATTTTTTGTATTTTTTCAAAGTTAAAAATGACTATAAAACCTTAATAGAACTATATTTTTTGTAATTTTCGAAATTATATAAAGTACAAAAATAAAGTGCAATTTTTGTATTTTTCAAGTTTAAGAGAGATACATAAACTAAAATCTATATATATATTTTTTTGAAATTTTTCTTTTTGCAACGAAATAAAGTAAAAATAGTTAAAATAGCTATTCTAGACCCAGTTTCACATATTCACGCTAAAAATGTGAAAATTCTCGGGGAGGGTCAAAAATCACGTGCTTACAAAAACAATAATAGATTTTAGCAAACAATGATTAATCTCAAATTTCTTAACAGGGAACTAAAAGTCTCAAACTTGATAAATGAATCAAGAATACAAACATCTTAAATATATTAAAAGGAGAGCGAACTTTTATTTCATTATTAAATAAAAGTGTTTACTATATTTTTCTACCCTTTCCAAGAATTATTTCATTATTTTTACAAATACTAATCTAAACGGCCATCTACTTGTCGTATATATGTATGTATATATATATATATATATATGTATGTATGTATATTAACTGTCAACACTAAGCTGACGTGACATGATCGGACAATCAAACAATAATTGAAAATATAGATTGGGTATAAAAGGAAAAAGGAGAAAAAATCAAATTAGGTGACAATGAAAATCGATACTTATTCTTAGCATCTGTCATTTAATTTGAAAGGGATATCCTAATTATGAGTCATTTCGTATTAAACTTTATTTTCTTATGCTAATAATGTATTACTCCCTCTATTCCATTTTATATTAGTTATCTTTCCGTTTTAATCTATTGTAGGAATAGAGGGAGTAATACATTATTAGCATAAGAAAAAAAAATATTATAGTAGAGAATGAAGAAAAAAATATTTTCTTACTTTAACTTTAATATTTTGTTTTAGATTTAATGGCATGAAGATTAAAGATTATGATATGTTTAACACTCACTACCAAAAAACAATTTTGATATTAGCTACGTACTTCATCGATAACTTGTTGTTAAATCACTCGTAGCTAACAGAGTATTTTTTTATAATTTATCGGAGGATTGGTAACAAATTTTTCTGTTTAACGACAGAATATTTTATCGTTAATTCCTTTTTTTTTTTTTAGCAATGACTATAAATTTTAATTTTTTCTTATTTTAGTTAAACTTCGTATTCAATAAAACTCATCTATAGTATAAAATGGGACAAAGTTGAGTGTTAATTTCTATTCTATTAGAACGTGTTTGGGTGACTGAATAATCAATGAATTGTCATATGAACTCAGAGTATAAATAATTGAAACTAAACCTCAAAATTTCCAAAGAGTTGTGTGGTTGGCCTTTCTTTATCACACATGCAAATCTTTTCGGACATGCTTCTTGTTATGATATTGATAGATAGTAATATAGTATATTCTTCCTTTTCCACTCCAATCCCCTACTTTTATTTTCTTGAATTTTTTAGTCGGTGTCCGATATTTATTTTTGGACCCAATCAATTTGAATTCGTCCCGAAAAGTTCCAGTTTGAGAGTAAAGCATTTTCTATCAATGGCGATTCCAAACGCGGACTCGGGATTTTAATGCTACCGGGAACACCACTATTCTGCTAACTGGTGCCCCTAGAGACTTTTAGTATTCAGGGGTGCCAAATTATTTATATACTCATATTCAGCGCATATACACATACATATATAAGATTTTTGCCGGAATTTACGAGGTTCGGTGATCCCTTAATATTATATATAGGTCTGGATCTGGACGACTCTATTTTCGGATTCGAACTCGAGACTTCCTAATTAAAGATGAAGAACTATTTACCACTCCACCGTAACACTCAGTGTTAGCTAGCCCCACTTTTGCAAAACTCTTACAACTAATAATTTTTGTTTTTTAATAATGAAAGTTCAGTTTCAATTTCATGCATATTCTTTGAAGGTTTGGAGTTATATGCATTATTATTTTTGTTAAGGACCTAGTCATTCATTATAGCACGGAAAACTATAAGCAAAATATGACACTATAAACTTTTGCCCTTGAAGTTTATTTGAGTACACAAACCCAGTGGCGGACCCAAGTGGTGGCTAGCGGGTTCAACTGAACCCGCTTCATAAAAAAATAATACTGTGTATATGTATAAATTAGGATTAAAGCTGTGTAAATTTTGTATAACTATTTCTTTGAACCCACTTGACAACTATTATTTTACGACTAAAGTTATATATTTCTAAGATTGAACCCACTTGCATAAAATCCTGGGTCCGCCACTGCACAAACCTCTTATAGAGTAGTGAAATTATTGAAACCACCCATGTGGATAAATTAGATTGCCCTATCTATAGAAATATCAGCAGGTTGGAAATGGAAGAAAAGAAATAGGTGGTTTCAAAGGATAGAGTTATTTTATATGACGTTTTTTCTGTATTGGATGGATGTCTTGACTATGGATAAGAGGCTTTTCTTTTAAATCTTCATCCGCTTAATTGAATCAAATTCTAGTAGCCAGACCGAAAATGAACCAATGCTGACAGAGGAATAGGGGCGAGCAAGAAAACCCTACGGCTAAGAGGACTGCGACCGTGAAGGGAGGGATGAGCACGAATGCATAGGGCTTGGAAAAAGCCAGGCGATCCGATCAGAAGATAAAGAAAATAGACAAGAAAATTGGGGGATGGAGGCAGAGGATAGAAATTTAACCTCTTTTTTTGGCCAAATGGTTAAACTACTAAGTTTCCAAGAAAAATTGCAAAATAATCCCCTTAATTGAATGGATTATATCAATAAAATTATTAACAAAAAGATATTAAACCTTGATTAGTTGAGAACATTGAATAAATATTTGAATACCTAGGCGTGGTTATATAAAGCTCAAAACTTTAATGAATGTAGAAAGGGTTGATTTGGAGGACATTTGAAAAGGAACTTAATGTTAATTATATATATTGATAGTATAAAGAATTTTTATATTTTCAGTCCATTAAACCACTATAACAAATTATTATTAATATATTTTTCAAATTATCTTACTAAGCTAGTTGAAGAGTTATATGTTGTTGAACTCCCTTTAACTTGCCTAAAAGAGTAACTTCAATTTATCTATCTATAGAATTGTGTCTTTATGAGCTTTATAGAAAATTAATATAATTAAGTACGAGAGAGTGTGTCTATTCCCTTGTTTGTGTTCTATATCAAAATTAAATATCTATACATTATGGTGCACAAGCTTAAACTCGAAAAGAGCATAAGCAAATTCAGAATTTAAATTTAATGGGGTAAATACTTAAGATTTTAGCATTAATTCATCACATTTTTAAAATTATAAATTAAAGATAGGTTGTCCAAACCATCCAACCGCTATTCATTGAACCCGCTCTGAATAATCCCCCTTTTGACGGATTATTGTCGATGTAATTATAAAAAAACTAAAATGTTCAAGAATTTAGATAAATTTTAATTTTCTGCTAGTCCAGCACTAACTCTCCGATATATTTCTTACTGAAAGTACCCCTGATCTCATTGGTGATGAGCTTAATTGAGCACACGTCTGGCATATTTTTTCATAGTAATAGGATCACTATAACTGACGTTTGTTTGTAATTATAGCACATTTTTATTTAATAAATTATACTCCACGTCTATAATATAGTATTGAATTTAGATGAATCCGATATTAAAGCGGTAAATCTGCCTCTGAAAGCGAGAGAGATAGAACCAAAGGAAAAGAATAATAAAACATTAATTATCTGTCTTTTATTTAGTTTGGTTCCTATCTTCTAGGGCTCAACAGGGAGAAGTTTCATCTTGGCCAAAGCCATATAGTAATGGTTCTTGTTCTTATTATATACAACTTGGAAAAAGCCATTTAAAACGGAAGTTTGAGCTGCCCAACTTGTAGGTGTGGGGTATAAGATTATGACTTAGTGTTTTTCGGGACGGAGCTAGAGTATTCGGTATCGGTTTGAATAAATAACTTTTGTCTAAATCTTGTATTCGTATACGAAATTTGTTAAAATATATAATTATATAGTTACAAATTAACTCAGTAATTAAGACGAACTATAAGTACGATAACAAGTTGATTGTAATGAAATGATAAATACTCCTTTATTTTTAACCAAAGTCTTGAGTTCAAACCCTAGGAATGAAATCGTCTTTAAGAATGAGTGTTTTACCCTCAAAATGAGACTAATTTGAATCAGTCGAGCTCAAAATATCTGCCACTTCATGAAAAAATTTAAAAAAAAATAAATAGAACACCACATATATAACATACTAAATACTAATATAAAAAATGATTCTGCGAAAAACTTGGCTTTTATAATGAGTGACTATTATATAGGATGACTTGACGTTGTTATAGAGAGGTCTTTAGTTTTCGCTCCCCCCCCCCCCCCACATTTGGAAGATAAGCAGCACGTATCCTTCTTTCTAATTATGAAAAATTTGTGTTTTAGTTGATAATACCAGCAGCCATTGTCCCATTCCTATACCTAAATCTCAGCATTTTGTTTTGTATTTTACTTGCATGCACTACTATCACTTCTATCTATTTTTTGGTTTTTATGTTACTGGTATATTTATTTGGCTTTTGTTGATGTTAGAGATGAAGCTAAGATTTGAACTTTATGGGTTCAGGATTATAATTTTTTTAAATTACTGGGTTCTAAATTAATAATTTATGCATATTTATTGGATTTTTTAATATAAATACAGGGTTTGAATAAAAGTTACTGAGTAGGCCGAACCCGCAACTAATATTGTGGCTCCAGCCCTGGTTGATGTTATTGATTTATTATTTTTTTTGTCTTCTTGAGCCGAGCATCTATCGAAAATAAATTTTTTATCCCTCCTACACTGCACTTGTAAAATTTTAATAAATTATTATTGTTGTTGTAATTGTTATTGTTGCACTACTTTCACTTTCCTAGGCTCTTAAAGATAGAGTCTAATGTAAATGGAAACAAAACGGTGCCAAAAAAAAAGGGGAGAATATTTCTTGAATTTGAAAAAGGGTAATATGCATATCCCAGCCATGTGTCATATAGTAGTAAATTATTGGTTCGATAAGATCCCCATTGTGTCATTCGATAATATTCTGCAAAATAAATAAATGCAAATAGTATTTCTTTTCTTTTTTCAAAAAATAATGTGTATACACAATATGTCAATAGTCCTTGAAATATAAAGTAGGCGTTGGACATAAAAATTATAATTTTTGAAAAAAAGTTATATTTGGAGTTAAGTTAAAAAATGGTATTGAAAATTTGAAATTAATTTTGGATATGTATTTCACTTGAAAAATATTACAGTTTTGTATTCATTTTCGAAAACTTTCCAAAAACTTGTAAAATTTTATGGATAAACATATTTTTTTAAAAAAAAAATTGAAAAAAAAAGGAAGAAAAAAAATTAGTAACTCAGTATTTCTGTCATATTTTCCCTCCTTAATGTAATTAAAAGAAATTATAATAATGAGTCAATACCACTTCTATAAAATATTGCATATATACTTTAATGGTTTGTTTAAATAATATTTATTTTGATTCGATGAGATCATCGAGGAGATAAGAGGGTTGTAATGGCTAACTACATGTGCACTCGGATTCTCCTACAATTGTAACTTCTAGAGGATTTTCGTGTTGGACTCTTTTGGTCTATAGTCAAGTTGCTATCATGCAAATTATTCTTTTTTTTTTTTAATTTTTAAATTGAATATTTCAATTCATCACCGACGATTTAAAAAAATAGTTGAAATTCCTCTATTCTTAAGTTTAACCAAAACCCTAAAATTTGAATTTGAGAATAAATAAGGTCTTTGTAAAAGCAATTTAATGTTGTTAACAAATTTACTCGACGCGAATCCAGTTTAATTGGTTTAGTAAGTTTTGATAAAAAGAGGAAAAAAGCAGAGGGAGGAAAACCTTAGAGCAACGATAAAGTTATCTTCGTCTGGCCTATAAATCACGGAATCGAGCCGTCGAAGCAATCAATAATAGTTGCATTAGGGTAGATTATCTACATTTATTGCCCTTAGGGATGTGATTCTTTCTCAAACTTTTCATGAATGCGAGATGTTTTGTGCGCCGAACTATCCTTTTAAAAAAAACAAACCTTTCTCTCAACCTTATCTCTTGCACATTCCTAGGATTCGAACCCTAGTCGGTTTAGTAAGTTAAAAATAGACCTTTTACATGTTACGCGAATTTTTCAAAACAATGTTGCTCTTATATTCGATCCTCCAGAAAAATACAACATTTAAAAAATCTGACACACGCCTAATAACATTTTCAAAGAGTCCGAATAACATAGCCGTTCACTCCGCCAGCCATTTGGAAGATAATCTCTTTGCATATTTGATAAGCAAACAAGTTGAATTTGCCTTCTGCACGTGTCCTTCTCTGTGAATTTGGAATTTTTTGTTCTTTTTTTTTTTAACAGCCTGTTCTCATTTTCCTAGGAGATTTTCTTTGAACATCAGCAATACAAGGAATCTTTATATCTGTCCCCACCAATCCAAGTTACAAAAAGTCCATATTATACAAAGCCAAACTGTTTTCATACTCCAAATTCCACAGCTTTAGTTCTTACTAAAATGGCCAGTTTTCAATCTCTCTCTAAGTATAGAACTAAGTTTCTAACTTTATTCTTCAATATTAGCTTCGTCCTTATTATTTCTTGCCTTACATTCCATTATCTTTACTCCTCAAATTCCAACTTTTCTTTAAGTTCCACCTTCAAAAAACCAAACAAAAATGGCTATTTCTTGCAAGGAAAAGATATTGGTTGTAAAGGTATTGAAAAGTTCATTAGTAGAGAAGAAAAATGCACTTATATTAAATCACATGATGGGTGTAAACCTAATGGTTATATATTTTATCTGCAACTTTTTTACTGCACTTTTAGCCCAATTCTTGGTCATTTGTTGCTAGCTCTTTGGCTTATGGTTCTTTTCTATTTATTAGGTGATACAGCTAGTAATTATTTTTGTTCTTCACTTGAGGGACTATCAAAAAGTTTGAAACTTTCCCCTACAATAGCTGGAGTTACTCTTCTTTCACTTGGAAATGGTGCACCTGATTTTTTTTCAAGTATTGTTTCTTTTATGAATGATGGTACAAATGATATTGGACTTAATAGTATAATTGGTGGTGCTTTCTTTGTTTCAAGTGTAGTGGCTGGAATTACAAGTATTTCAATTAGCCAATATGGTAGGAAAATCAAGAAGTCAAGTTTTATTGGAAATGTTGGTTTCTTGATTCTTTGTGTTATTTGCCTTCTTGTGATAATTTTCCTTGGCAAGATTCACTTGTGGGGTGCTTTGACATTCTTTTTTCTATATCTTGTCTATGTTTGTTACATTTTTATCTCCGAAATTTATGTCCGAGAAGAGAAGTGCTTGGATTCTGCAGAAACCCTAATCGATGATTCGTTAGATTTACCAATAGTTTGTGACATGAAAAAACATCAAGAATTATCATGTGAATTAAGGGTACCTTTGTTGATGAATAAGGGTGAGATTCAATGTGAAAAACAAAGGAAAAAATTTTGTGTATTGAGAAAAGTTGGGTATGTTCTTGAAATGCCACTTGACTTGCCAAGAAAGTTGACAATTCCAAATGTTTCAGAGGAGAAATGGTCCAAGTTATTTGGAATTGTGTCAATCACTTTAGCTCCTTTGTTATTGGTTTTGATTTGGGATTTTCTTGGGCCTAAATCAAGTATTTGGGCCTATGGAATTGGTGGACTTCTTGGAATTGGTTGTGGGCTTCTTGTGTTTTTCACTAGTGATGGGCTTCACCCTCCAAAAAAATTCAACTTTTTGTGGCTTGGACTTGGTTTTCTAATGAGCATTACTTGGACTTATATCTTGGCTGAAGAGCTAATCTCTTTGTTGGTTTCAATGGGCCTAATCTTTGGTATAAGCCCATCAATTTTGGGCCTAACAATTCTTGCTTGGGGTAATTCATTGGGAGATTTGGTGGCTAATGTAACATTGGCTAAATCTAATGGGCCTAGTGGAGCCCAAGTTGCCTTATGTGGATGCTATGCTGGGCCTATTTTCAATACCTTAGTGGGCTTGGGCCTATCACTAATTTTCACAACATGGAAATCATTTCCTTCAAGTTATATTATTCCAAGTGATTCAACTATTTATGAAACTATTGGGTTTTTGTTATTGGGCTTACTTTGGGCCTTAGTAATCTTGCCCAAAAGGGATATGAGGCTTGATAAATTCTTTGGAGTTGGGCTTTTGGCTATTTACTCTTGCTTCTTGTTCCTAAAACTTGCTAGAGCTTTGGGCTTCCTTGAATTTCAAGTGTCCCCTTAGAATTAGGTTTAATAACTTTGTAACAAAGTAGAATCTAATATTTCTACTTGGGTGTAAACTTTTATAGATGTATTCACCCAAAGTATATAATGATGATGTATTATTATCTTGTATTTAATGACTTATGTTGAGAATCTTAATTTGTATCTATGCTTATTTTTTCATCAATTATTATGTTCTTCATTATCTGTGGATGCCTAGAAAAAGCCAAAAAGGTAGTCCTAAACAGGAGCGGATCCAGTGTAATAACTGTTTATTCTTGTGAACACATAAACTTTTGTCTAGATCTTATATTTATATTGAGAATTATAAATGTATAAGAATATTTAGCCCGGAATCCAGTCCGTTAATTCAGTTACTATCGTATATTAACTTGAGATTTTTGTAGGAATCCATAAACTTAAAATCATGAATTCGCCAATGTCCTAAACTATATATATTTTGTGAAAGCTTAGTAGCTTATATGTAGATGCATTCGGAGGTGGATTCGGGATTTAAACTCTATGAGTTCAACTTTTAAAAATTTTAACATTGAACCCATTATATTTTTAAAATTATGTGTTCAAATCTATTATTTTTATAATTTTAATAAATTTTTACACATAAATTTCTTTTTCGCGTCAAAAATTATGGGTTCAATTGAACCCGTAATTACGACACTGCATGCATATAGTTCAAACTTCAAAGCTTAATTTCTTTCTAATATTTTGTTTGCTTAATGTGTAATACATTTGTATTGTTGATGAGAATTTTTCAATTGTTCAGATAGTACAATTGATCTGACAAAAAAGAAATTAATAATTTATATTTCCAAAAGTATAGGCATAGATATTACAATTAAAAAGAAAATAATGTCCACAATCTACCTCTCTTTGTTTATTATAAGCTATGCATCCTCCTCTCTTATTACAATATATATATATATTTGTTCTTATTACGGCAGTCTCTCATAACTCACTTTGTCGAAATTCTGGATTTGTCATTGAATGTTTAACAATTACTCGACAACAATAAGGGTAACTAGTGAGACTTAGATATTTCTTTTCTTGAAAGGCAATACAAAATTTAGGATTAAAAGAAATATTTTTTATAGAAAATCAAGAAGGTGTTTGATAATATTTCAATTTGCAATCTCTCTGTTTTTATTTATAAGAGAATGGTAGTGATGTTGACATGTTTAATCATGTAAAAGCCAGCTTAAAAAATATTTGATAATATATTTTTTGAAGAAAAATGAAAGTTTTAATTAAGACACAGTACATATGTCTAAGGGTCTTCTTTCCTCTTGCTGAAGGATTCATTGCCAAATAAGTCCCTGCATTTTATGTTAGTGTGAAGGTGATAGAAATATCAAAAATAAAAAGTAACAGGGTTAAATTCAGGGTTAGGATTTTGAGTTTATGAATTATAGATTTTAATGGTAGGTTATTGGGTTATGGACAAATTTTGAGCATGTTACACTTTTGAGCAGTGTTGCGGCCAAACGCACACGCAAATATATGCGGTCGTCAAGTAATAAAGTGACTAAAAGTTGGATGTCGAACTCACGAGGACTTGTGGTTAACTATTAACTAAATTAGATTATCCTAATTATCTAAACAAGAATTAAACCTAGAAATATTTGATTCTAAACTAATTAAATAAAGAAATATAAATAATGAACTTTGAACAGAGAAAGAGCAGATTTTTATGATATCAATGTAATGAAAACGATCTAGGGTTATGGGCTATCTAACAATCCTATTGTATTTTTCAATTGAATTGGCCGACTAATTTATCTAGCTTATTGGTTGACAGGGTTAATATTGCTCATAAGACTCTGTCGAGTTCTTACTCGCCTATTCAAGCTAACCTAACGTCTTATGTCTATGGAGTTAGAATCAACAAGAACGCATTTATAATTCCTATGAACCTACCAAGCAAGGCAATTAGGTATATGTCTATCATAACCGCGAATCCGTTCCCCGATGCCCATGCTCAAGAACTTGCTCTACTCAATCCTATATGCAATCTAGAGTTCCTACTTTCGACTTCAATTCTAGATTCATAGATAGTATGCAATTGGTCAAGCAATTAAATAATGAAGCGCAAGATTGAATAAATAAACCAATATGATAAACCAAGAAGGTATATTCAATATCCGAATAACAATAGTCATGAAAGAACCACAACCCTAGAACGTGAAATTTAGCTCCACATAGACATGGTAGCCAAACAACAAATCATACAAAGAAACATAAAAATTACTAAGTTTGGTGAAAGAAAAGATGAAACCCTGATTCCACGGCGGCTCTTTGCTCTCCCTAGGTCGAAATTCTGTCCACAAGTGTGTTAGATGACCTAAAAGGGTCATTTTTGGCCTATATATTGCACACAAAAGTCGTGGGCCAAAGTTTTCCTTTTCCTAATCCGACTCAGCTTCAATGATTGATGCTAGGGTGGATGCGAACAGCTTCTTCAGCTTCGCATGCTAGGGTGGATGCTTCGCATCCATCCTTTGTTCCTCCATCTCTGTTGTGCTCAGGTGCGGATGCTATGGCCCAACTTCACTGCTAAGTGTGCATCAACTAGCCTTCTTTCCAAGGTTGGATGCGACGCATCCACCCTCTTCTAATCTAGTTGGAGCACCTTTTCTTCATATTTTTGCACTCCAAACATCCTAAATCATCACACATAACTTAATTAGTCATAAAACTAATAATTAATACATATTGGGCATTTTTAACACCAAATAGCACAAAAAAGCGGTTAAAACATGAATAAAGTAACATCAAAACATATAAAAATATGTCCAACATCAATCGGTCTGCCAAAATAATTATATTCACTAGCCAAATTTACAATATATATACATTAATATACGAAAAATATATATTTTACTATTTTTTGGAGGGACTATACTGCCTAATTTTTTCATAAATTTTTATACGTACTATATGAAAGTTACTGAATTTTGTCGAATCATTAAATTTTATTGTGGCTTCCCTCTGGTTAAACTTGAAATTCAATTCCATTTATATGATGCATGTGTCCTTTGTTTTGACCTAGCTGTTTGTTCAGTACGATAATGGAAAGGACAAACTTACATTACTTCAAACAAACGGTAAACCAAAAACTCCAAAAACTACTGGTAATACTAGAAAACAAACAGATCGACAAGTGACCCTAGCTTTGACCTAACAGATTTCGTATTTTTGTCCCTTTGTACTAATTCTTTTGGTTAAAAAACATTTGAAAAGAACAAGGGAAGTCAACAAAAAGAAGAAGAAAAAAACCTAAATACATATTTTTTTCTGTAGTACAAAAAGTTCAAACTTAAGAGTCTTAAGGGTTTTGAATGTGTTAACATAGGATATAATTGCGGATCCAGAATTTGAACGTGGCGGAGAAACACAAGTGAATTGCTCAATTAGTACATCCATCAAACTTTTGATATTAAAGGCTCCAAGTAAAATATATTAAAGTTTTTAATATATATATACTAATATATTTAGAGCCCGTTTGGACATACAATTTTTTTCCTTTTTTTCAATTTTTTATTTTTGGAAAACAATGTTTGGTTATCCCTCCCCAAACAGCCTCTCTACCCTTCGGGGTAGGGGTAAGGTCTGCGTACATATTACCCTCCCCAGACCTCACTTGTGGGATTATATTGGGTCGTTGTTGTTGTTGTTGTTGTTGTTGTTGTTGTAATGTTTGGTTATCTCATTCTTACCAATTTTTCCTTTTTCACTTGAAAAACCATTTTCAAATTTGAAAAATTGAAAATGAGAATTTACTAGTTTTTAATTTTACAAACTTACCCTATATTTTTAAAATTTATAAAATGGCCCCATCAGTTTTTCATCTTTGCAGATACATCTTTGACGATTGATGGTGGAACATCAGTCCTAGTTGATACTTGAACTCTGCCTACTGAAAATTTGATTATATGGTTATGACTTATGAGAAATATGTGACTATGCCTGCTTTTGCACCTTTTTTGTGTGTTAGCAGAATTAGAAAATGTGATATTTATTTTGTATCTTCTGTGTATTGCAGTAAAGCAGAATATGATAACAGTTAAACAATAGCATTTTAATTGTTTATTTCAAGTAGGATAATCAAGTTGGGGTGGTTTTGATATTTTTTTTACAAATTGTAGGGTATAAATCACGTTTCATGGTTTTGAAAAAAAAAAGACATCCAAATATATTGCAAAAATTATAACCAAACACAATTTCATCCTTAATTCAAATTTTAGTGAAATTTTAAATTTAAAAAAAAAATTAAAATTCATGTCCAAACGCCTACTTAAAATTATTGTTGAATTAACAGGTCCTTTGACCCTCTTCTCCAAGCATAGGACTGCTTCTTATAAGCTACTATAAAATGGGTAAATACTTATCCACACTGGGTGTTTACACCAAACTATATTAACTCACTATGGTTAATTAATTTAATTAGATAAGAATACATGTAATTTACCATGGTTAAATGATTGAAATCCATATGCAAGACACATGTTATATATCTATTGGTTTGGTGTAAACACTCGGTGCGAATAAGTTTTTACCCTATAAAGTGGCGCGCGCAAAAGGTTCCGGTCTAAAGAGTTCTTTTTTATTTTTAATATTGATATTCAATATCTTACTAATCTGACTAATCCAAATTTTTGTAGGGCCTATCAAATACGATAACGTTCCCTATTATGTATTTATGTGTTTTCGGGGTTCGAACCTGAGATTTTTGGTTAAGGGGCAAGAATCCAGGAAAATTTTATTTTGTGTCTCATACAACTGACACTAGTTGTATGAGGGAACTTTTTTGTCTCACATTATTGTGGACCCAGAAGTATAAGATTGGGGTCCACAAATTTGTGAGACAAAAAGGAGCTTCATACAACTAACGTAAGTTGTATGAGACACAAAATAAAACTTCTCGAGAATCCAATTCTTTCCACCATACCCGTTGGTGGTCCCTGAAGAGTATTAAGTTATACTACTATTATAAATCGATTAATCTTTTACGAAATAACAAGAATATCGAAAAATAAATATGAGAATTACTGAATTAACAACCAACCGATCATTATGGAAATCTTTAAGACCTCAAAAGTATATCCTCCAGTTGACTTTAATTTATTTTTTTGGCTCTTTTCACACTTATTAATCAATTTACTTTTAGTATCAATTAATAAAACGAAATTGACAATATTAATTTTAATTTATTCATTAAAAATACAACAAATACTCCTATGTTAAGGGCAACTTTAGAAAAAAAGTTAATTCCTTCTTGATATCTGAAAAAATCAAATATTGTGAACCACAAAAAAAAAGCCAAAAAATCAATTAAAGTGGATCGTAGGGAGTATGTTTAGTCAACTTTTAGGAGTCAAAGCGTCGTGTTTCTCTTTTACACGTCTTTTAAGAAATACTCCCTCCAGTCCAAAATAAGTAATTTTTTGGCCTTTTTGGTGGTCCAAAATAAGTGATTTTTTCAGATTTCAAGAATGAATTAATTATTTTTTTTCTTATATTGTCCTTGGAGTAAATAGTGTTGGAGTATGTGTTAGAAGTGTTTATGTGAGATAGTAAAGGTTAATATGGTCAATTTCATTGCTCATTAATGTTAAAAGGTGGATTTCTTAATCTGTATGAAAACATCCAAAAAATCACTTATTTTGCACCGGAGGGAGTATTAATTAGGAAAGGGATTAGACTATTCTACCCTTATTTATGTCTAAAATATAATTTCTTTTTATTGAATATTTATTCTATTTATGTGTTATCTCTATCTTCAAGAACATTATTATTAAGGATAAAAAAGGAAAAAAAAACAATCAATTTTGTCTTGAACTTTTAAAATGACAAATAATTTGAGACAACTATTTTTAGTAACCGTGACTATTAATATACGGGAAGGAGTATTATCAATCGTCTAAAAATAGAGGGATCCAGTTATTATTATGTAGGACCAAATGCAATGAGGTGTCGAAAATATTAAGGCAGATACATAACACCAAGACAGCAGCTCTTAACTGTACCTGTGACATTAATAACATCAGCCATTAATGTTTTTTTTGTTAGCCCCTCTTATCTCTTTCTTCTTAATTCTCATTTATTATACCGGCGAAGGTATCGTTAGAGTAACGGTAAAATTATTTCCGTATGATTTATAGATCACGGATTCGAGCTGTGGAATCAGTCACTAATGTTTTTATTAGGATATGTTGCTTACATCACACTCTTTTGGGGTGCGACCCTTCTGTGGACTCTGCGTGAACGCAAAATTATACTCCTTTAAGGTACGACCCTTCTCTGGACTCTACGTTAACACGAAATACTTGATGCACCAATCTGCCTTTTTATTTATACTAGAAAAAAGATGACACTCATTTAATGCAATTCAGTAGGCTGTGCTTTACCAACTGCTTTAAGTTGCAAAGGAATAGAAAGGATAAAATTTATTAATTGTTCTTTCGTTTCAGAGAAGGATATTTTCTCCTTATTTGAATTTTGAATCTTATTCTTATAACATTAGGTAAGCAATTTTGTGATTGTAAGATTTTATTGTTTCCTAAGAGTAACTAACATACTATATATCGACCACTAAGGTTTATGGTGTGGGATGAATCTGATTCATCTATTCCGAATCAAAGGTCTGGTTCAAGCTTTGAAAATGAAAAACAATCGTGGTAGGAACGTTTCTCTCTTTAATGGGCCTTACGCGACGACAATTAAAATTAGGGATTTTTACCTATCTATACCATATATTAAACTTTATTACCTTCATTGTTTAAGAATTGTGTTAATTACATTTAAGCGTACCAAATTACCTTTTATATACCATAATTCAAATTAAGGGCATAATTATTCCTTCATTTATTGTAGGCGTGATTTTACGACCGTATTTTCACGTTATTTCGTTTACCCGCCTCTCTCTCCTCCCACCCACCCCACACCCCCTACGATTTACCTTCAGTTAATTCCCCCCACCCCCACGATTTACCTTCAGTTTTTCCTCCATTCTCGTACAATCTCTTCTCACCCACAATTACCATCACTTTCTTCTCCACTTAATTACCTTCAGTTGTATCCCCCACGATTTGAATTCACTTCCATCTTTGTCTTCAACTCCTAAATCATGAAAAAAACCAACACTCCCCAAAAAAATCATCAAAAGCTATATTAGCTGATATTCCAACCTTTGATTTGGGTGTTTTAACACCAAAATCACCACCCAAAAACCCACAATCGACGCATGCAAGTGAACAAACTACTGGTATTTCATCTCCTAGACAAATTCGTGCGGAAATGAGAAGCAAGCATTTGCACGATGTTGATGTTGGTGGAGTTGATAAACTAGTCGAGAATCAACTCAAATGCAAGGGGAAAGAGTTGAGTGTAGATGACGATTTTGTAGATGATTGCCCCAAAGTTCCATCTGTGAAAAAACACAAGGTCTCTCCTTCTTCATCAAAACCAAAAAAGAAGAAACCCTCAAAAAAAGTACCAAAATTGGTTAAGGAAAAAATTTCAATAAAGGTAAACACTATTTATGTTTCCTCACTGTTTTGTAGTTTGATTTTGGTTGTAAAAATCTATTGTTCAAGTGTTAATTTAGTGTTCAAGTGTTTTTTGGCCAAATGTGGTATTGTCCTAATTTTGTAGATTATTTGTCGCAATTTTGTAGGTTTAATGGAACTGTGATTATTAGACAGTGTATAACTGTAGTTAGTTTGTAGTTGATTTGTAGTCTGATCGTTAAATTGTAGAGATGGTATTTTTCATTGCAACCTGTATTGCTGCTACATTTAACTTCATTCTAAATACAATTAATCTACATTTTGTGAGTTACTTGAAGTAACTGTTACATTCTGTAGATAATGTTTACACGTGCATTGTTCTTCTTTGATTGTTCAAGTGTATTTTGGTAAAATGTGGTGTTGTCCTAATTTTGTAGATTCTTTGTCTCAATTTTGTAGTTTAATTGGAACTGTGACTCTTAGACAGTGTATAAATGTAGTTAGTTTGTAGTTGATGTGTAGTCTGATGGTTAAATTGTAGATATTATTTTTTTATTGTAGCCTGTATAGCTCATATATTTAACTTCATTCTAACTACAGTTAATCTACATTTATGTGAGATACTTGAAGTAACTGTTTTGTAGATTCTTTGTCTCAATTTTGTAGTTTAATTGGAACTGTGACTCTTAGACAGTGTATAAATGTAGTTAGTTTGTAGTTGATGTGTAGTCTGATGGTTAAATTGTAGATATGTTATTTTTTATTGTAGCCTGTATAGCTCATATATTTAACTTCATTCTAACTACAGTTAATCTACATTTATGTGAGATACTTGAAGTAACTGTTACATCCTGTAGATAATGTTTACACGTGCATTGTTCTTCTGTTATTGTTTTGTAGTTATAGGTGTGGGTAGGCTATTCTTCTTCTAGTTATATTTTGTATTTGTCATGTAGTTATATGTAGATTACTGCTTCCTTTTTATGCAAACTACTAATGTTCATTAATTTTATATTTTCTACAGAATGGACCTTACTTTGCACAACAAAATGTTGATTATGGTGTGCTTAGATTCCACAGTTTGTGTGATCCTAGCATACCTAGCCAGATACAAGCTTTACTCTCTCTGAATGCTTTAAGGGTTTTCAGAAAAACTTGTTTTGGTTACTTATTAGGTCTCCCCACAATCTGTATGCAAAACCAATCACTTCATCTTCTGATGAAGTATGAATTGACAAAGTCTACTGACTCATATTTTTCAGTACTATTTAAGGGTGAAAAATTGAATTTTTCCTTGAGAGAATTTGGGTTGATAACTGGTCTTAATTGTGTGAATAAGTTTTCAGACTATGGTTACACTTCCACCTATGTTAGCCCTTTAATGAATACATATTTTCCGAACAAAGAAAGGGTTGAGAAATGGCATTTGAAAAATGTAGTGACTAATAAAGCATGGGCAAACGATGTGGATGCGGTGAAGTTGTGCATTCTTTATATGTTGGAATTTTTTGTTTGTCCTTCTGATAAAGACCATGTGACTTTCATAGACAAGTTTATGTTCTTTCTAATAGAGTCTGGTAATTTTGAGTCATACCCATGGGGTATCAAATCCTTCAAGCAGGTTATTGAATCTGTCTGACATCGTCTTAATCCCCATGTACATTCTTATCTGATACGGGGATGCTCATTAGCCTTGCAAGTGTGGCTATATGAGTGTTGCTCGTCCGTCAGCACCGAGCTTGCTACGATATGTTCTGAATCTATACCTCGCATTTTAAGATGGTCAGCTACAAAGGGGCAGATTTGGTTAACTGCAATTGAAGAGAAGATGATCAAACCTGAGTGGATCAAAGTATTTTTTTCCACTTTTGTATGATGCTACAATTACATTCATAATAACTACATTAAATCTACATTTTTTTTGTCACTTGAATTAACTGTTATTTTATCATTCAGTTCACAAACATGATTGAATCTGGAGAAGAGCTTGGAGTGCTTAATCTGCCAGTCAAGATTCAATATGAAGATGAACATGGTGCTCAACCATCACATGTTCCAACTGCTGCTTCTCCATCATTTGAACCCAAATATACAGATTGTCAAGAGGACATTGAATCTGTCAGTAGCAAGCTCATGAAGTTGGAAAAGGGGATTGTGCAGGTATTATGAATAACTACAATATATTGACATAATTTGCTACATTTTGACTTCATTACATAACAATTATAGTATGTTATACATTGTAGTTAATTTGTGGTATAAATCTATAACAATTATAGTTTGTTGAATTGTAGTGTAACTGTAGCAGTCAGAATAAGATTACCAACTAATTATATATTTAATTTTTAGGTTGATGGAAAGTTAGATGCCTATAGGAAGGCTGTTTTTGAGGAACTCTCAAGCCTTCGAGAGTTCATAGATCAATCTTTGAAGGGTGTTATGAATGTGATAAACAAGAGGTTTGATTTGGACGAGTCAAAGGTAAGAATTTACATATAATTTTGTACTAAGACTAATTAAGACATATGAATAAAGTAGTCTCAAATATTCCTCAAAATTGTAGTTTGCTGGTAGTTCAACAAAAAATAATTACCAACATCAAGGAGAGAACAACCAGCAATTCCAGTTCAATGCTGGTGATCAACTGCATGGAAGCACAAGCAATACAGGTATCTACAAAATTCCTACATACATATCTGTAAGCACGTGATTTTTGCCCTATATGAGAATTACTCCCAAAAAATTCAAAAAATAAAGTAATTTTTCTTGGTGTGCAATTTTGTGATGTTTTGTGATATTTTGAATAATTATTTGTATTTTTCTGTGCATGTTTATTTGCTAAATTAATAAAAAATACAAAAATATGTCGCATTTTGCATATAGGATTTAATTCTACAATTGTTAGTAATTAAATTTGTTTTACAAAAATTAAAAATTACAAAAATAGGCATCGTTTGCATTTTTAGCATTTAATGTCTAAATATACAATTTTATGCTTAATTAATACTTAATTGTGCGTTAATTGTTATTGGGAGTTAATTTGCGCTTTTATAACTTAATTTAGTTCTTAATAATAGTTTAAGTATTTTTATAATTTAGTTTTAGAAAAATAAAAGAAGAAAAGAGAGCGAAAATATAAAGAAAGTCGGAATTGGACCTCTTCTTCAATTTCAAGCCACAGGCCCAAAAAATGGCCCAATCTTCCCAAACGACCCAGTCCATTTCAAACCGGGTCAACCCGGTCCATAACCCAACACCCCCTATCTTGCATTTCAAAAAAAAAACAAAGCAAAACAAAACAAAACAAAAAAAAGAAAAGGAAGAAAACCCTAAAAAATCCCTCTCTCTCATCCGCCCCCCCCCCTTTCTCTTTCTCTCTTTTCTTCTTCTTCTTCAAGCATCCAAACACCCCATCCATGGCTGCCCTTCCCCCACCTCTTCTCCTTCACATACACACACACAACCACGGCAACACAACACACACACACCCGCCGCATAAAATAATGGGTTGGGTAGAGAAAAAGTATTGATTTTAATTAATTGAAAGGTTTATGGGATGTGTTATATATGTGAAGTCTTGAAATCAAAAGAAAGGATATACAGAGAGATAGAAAAAAAATACACAAATACGAGAGAGAGAAACAAATCTGAAAATAAGAGAGAGAAAAGGGCTGAACATTTAAGAGATAGAAAATTCCGAAAACTATTTAAGCTTTCAAAATAAAAAAAAAACACTAAAAAAAAATATTCTGCTTTCTTTTGTTGTTTGAAATCAGAATTAATTGTTGTTTCATCAAAGCTGGAAGATTTTGTTTTTTTTTTTGGATTACTACTCCACTAGTTTGTTACTGTTGTTGGGCTATTGTTGCTGTGTTGTACTGATTTTACTGCTGCTGCTGATTCTCATATTCATTTTCTTTTGCTTCCAATATCAGGTACACAACTGAAAAGCTGGTTATTGTAATCCGAAATATGAAGCATGAATACATATGAAGAATGAAAATTTGAAGTTTTAATTTTGGAAAAAACTCCCTTGTATCCCCGCGAGGGAGGAAAAAGGAGGTGTGACAATATCTACAAATTTCAAGACAGGATTATTTAATTATACTAATCATTTTTTTACTATGTGTTGCAAATACAATTTCTCCGGAACATTTTCAACCACACGTTGACTTATATCCTGACTTCCAAGAAGCAGCTGAGGCATATAAAGCAGGTACAGAACCATTCCTTCATTACAATAAGGTTTTTATGCAAAATTTTAATAATTTACACCTTAACTACATATTCCTACATATATCTACAATTCTCATTTCCAATTATTCATTCAAGCTGAAGTTTCAGCAGAACATCTACAAGGAAATATTGAGGAAGAACCAGTAATTGATGAAGTAGCTGAGGCACAACAAGCAGGTAATATATTCTCTATAACTCCATAATACTGTTCACATCTACATAGATCTACACTTATATACAGAAGGTGAAGTTCCACAGTCGCCAATTCACGGTGTGACTGTGACTGAAGTTGTTCCTGAAGGCATTGATAAAAAAGTTGTTCCTGAAGGCATTGAAAACAAAGGTTTGACATTGGATGACTTTGAGCTGCCAGAAAACTTATCACAATTGGTCATGTATGGCGAGCCCATACCAGATGAATCAACCCCTGTTCATCCCGGTAGAACCAGGCAACCGGGAAAACATGCACGATCACCTTTCACATCTTTGTATAGTTCTGGAGGCAGCACATCTGTTGGACCTAAATTTTTTTACCTCAAGCACCCCTTCACAAGTGTCATAGGTGAAAATGTAGATCCTGAATTGACAGAAAGGTTCACCAACTGGTTATACATTCGTAGTGATAAAGTATCTAGGAGGTATGAATGCTTCATTTTACACTGTCTGTTCACCATTTTTATACTTTAAAATTGTAATTCATTTTGTCAATTTTTTGTATTTGATATTTTTTTGTTATTACAGGAGGAAATATTACTTTTCCAAGAAGGATAACCAAATCAAGCTTTGGTTGGATTTTGGTTGTGAAAAGATTGATAAGAAGGACTGGTTTTATGACCTTGCTCACCCCGGACAAGTCATCAATAACACAGTAAGTATAAAGAACAGAATCATTCACAATATTTGTTTTGTCTTCAGCTGTGTAGTGTAATTGTAGTTTATGGTATCAGCTATGATGTGTAATTGTAGTAATATTGTAGACAACATATATATATGTTACTATATTTATGTCTCAGCTGTGAAATTTTGCTTTTTATGGACCTTATGTATCATATGTGATGATGATTGTATGTACAAACTGGAATTTTGGTACTTTTGACTGACTTGGAATCTCTGTGTACCACAACTGTAGTTACCTTGTAGTAATATTGTAGAGCTTGTGATTGTGCCTATTAATATTAACTGTAGGTTGAACTTGCTGATTATTGGGACCTTAAGTTAGGTGGTATGTTTCATTTGTTCCTCTGTATAGTGAATAAATGTAGACAGTGCATAAATATAGTTAATGTGTAGTTGTTTTGTAGTCTGATGGGTCAATTGTACATATAGTACTTGTTCACTATGGTTCATACAAACTACAATTAAATTACATTTTGTGAGGTACTTGGACTAACTGTTATATTTCTGTAGTTATAGTGTAGCTAATTTGCAGCAATCTGTTAGAGTTTTTAATAAATTCAAATTGTAGTTAATCTGTAGCTGTCTTGTAGACAAGTGTGGTTACACCGTACCTTATTGTATATGTTTATTCTATTTTGGCAGCACATTGATGTTATTATGTATTATCTGCGAAAAAGAGGCAAATATGGCCCCAACAATAATACTAGGTTCACAACCACGGATTGCTTGTTCAAGACAAAGATTGAAAGAATCTATGACAAGTTCATAAGTTCTCCACCGGAACAAAGGTATTCGGTTGTTAAACCCGAGGATGATGTTGGAGAATATATTCTTGGGTACAGAATTCTTGATAATGTTGTCTGGGATCTTGTTGACTATGTGCTCATACCTGTGAACCTTGTAGAGAACTTTCATTGGTTGTTGCTAGTTTTTGACATAAAGGACATACAACTTTATGTTTATGATTCCATAGGGAGAGCAAACCGTCATAAAATAGTTGAGACATTGGTTGACAAGTTTTCAATCATTATCCCTCTGTATTTGTCATGCACTGGTTTCTATGGTAAACGTAAAGACATTAACTTCAAGAGCACAAAGGCATACATCGAGAAACCAGTTACGGACCCTCTCGACATACAATGGATGGTTGCTGAGATTCCACAACAAAAGGAAGGCTCAGTGTAAAAAAATAATCTCCCTTTCTATATGTTTAATTTTTTTTATTTTAATCATTTGTTATATAATGAAAAATTCTCATCTTATGCAGCGATTGTGGTGTATTTGTGGCTGCATTTGCGGAGTATGTTAGCCTTGGGGATTTGGCAATCCCAAAGGAAGATCTTTCTGATATTGACCAACACCGTAGACGCTATGGAGCTCTACTGTGGGACTATGCAACAAAGAAGCAAGAAGATGGGTCAATCAGTGAGAGTGAGGTTACTGGCAGGCTAGCAAGGAGGAAGGATGCTCCGGCAAAAAAGGAGAGGACTAGAGTGCAACGAAAGAAGAAATAGACTATTGTGTTCCTAGTTTGGTCTGTGAAATTTGGTAGTTGAATTGGAAAACAATGTAGGAAATATGTCGTTTTGGTTTTCTACAACACTTTTTGTTGATTACATTATACTCGAGTACTCTGATTACATTTTTACAGCAACAACTTTGTCTTACAATTTGACTTTAATCTTCAAGTTATTTTTATAAATACCTTCAAGTGCCAAGTAATATCTGTATATAACTGTCATTTGTTACACAGCATAAAGATAAAATAAATACAGGAATCGTATAAATAATTTAGCCATCTTTTATCAACAAGGTTTATCAAAAAAATTCAATTTATCTACATTTAAACTACGTCAAACTACATTTTAACTACAACTCCTCTACATATGAATAACAGGACTACAGTTCTAACACAGTTAAACTACATATTCACTACAATCTGGATACAATTTACGTTGAATGCATTCTTTATTAATATCAGTTTTTTTGTATACAGTAAATATTAAAGTTTAACTATTCTATAAAAAAAAGACAACTTTAGATGCTTGACAGAATACATAAAAACATAAATAGTGCAGATACACAAATTGATGTTTATACTTCTTATTCATCTTCAAAAACTTAAACAATTACACAAGAAAATCCGATAATTTGAGCTCACTAACATTTATTTTGAATAACTATTCTAACTACATGATATTCATTTCTTTTTCGGCGCATTCTTGCAAGTTCTTTTGTTATGCCCTTCACCTCCACAATTGCCACATGGCACCTTGTATTTATTTGACTTTATTTCATCAAATGTTTTATATCTTTCCTTGTGAGGTCTCCCTGGCAGCCTTTTATCTCCCGCCGGTGGCTTTACTACCTCATCCAAAATATGTTGTGGCACATCCCATTTGCCTTCATCAGGAAGAGGATTTACTGGCATTTCATAGGTAAGCAGAAGGCTCTTCCTTGTGTAATACGGAGAGCAATAGTTTTCGTATGTTTCATTCCTATGCCTTAATGCTGCCAAAGCATGCGCACATGGAAGTTCATCAAGTTGGAATTGTCCACAACTACATTTCTTGTTTTCTAGACACACAATGTACCGCTTCACACCATCTAACACAGTATGTATATGATCTGTTGAAGCCCTCACCTACAATTGAAGACCAAACAGAAATAATAATACATCAATCATTAAAATGGATTATCAACAATTTACCTACAAATCAGCAACAAATATATTACAGCTCATCTACAAACTATTATTACCGACAATTTGACTACAGTTTAACTACAATCTGGAAACACTGCAGCTAGTACTTTTTTGATTCTACTGCACCAAAAAAAATATCTTACCCTTAGTTTCTGAGATAATGTACTATTGTCTTCCAATTCTTTGTTGTATTTGTGACCAAGGTATGTGAAAGTACCCTTTGACTTCGATAACTTTTCATTTGTCCAACGTTCAAGAAGAGTCCTCATATACTCAAATAGATCAAATATTGGAAGCTCTCTTGCATCTTTTGTTACAGCATTCAACGACTCGGCAATGTTTGACGTCATAGTAAAAGTTCTATTCACTGTTGCATGTACTCTTGACCATCTATGATAGCCAATATCATATAGGTAAGACTTTACACGCAGGTCTACCTCTTCAATCTTCAATATCCTTTCATTAAATTCATCCAGAGTGTATGACCGTGCTGTAGCAAAGTACAATTCATGTAATTGTAGATGTCCCTTCTTGAATTTTGACCTTATATTTGTCCATATATGCCACATGCAAGAGTAGTGTGCCAATTCCGGATAGACAACTGATGTTGCCTTCAGTATACTCTCATGCCTATCTGAAACAACACACATTGAAGGTCTTTCACCATATGCCTCCTTGAATTGCTCAAAGAACCACTTCCAAGACGCGTCGTTTTCAGAATCAACCACAGCATATGCCAAGGGAAAAATAGTACCTACATTTTTAAGACATAAAATATGATTAAATAACAACTACAATATATATTGAGAAATATAGACATGTTAACTACATTCTTTTATATAACTTACAAAATAACTACAACATAACTACAATTTAACTGCATTTTAAAGACTGTCTACAAAATAAGTACAAAATTATTCCATTATTTACCTGTTGCATCCATGGTGCTTGCTGTCAGCATAATCCCCCTGTAGGCTGACTTTAAGAATGTCCCATCAACCACTACTACCGGCCTACAATGTTGCCAACCATTTATTGATGTACAAAGAGCAACAAATGCGTATAAGAAGCAATCATCTGCTGCCTTCTTCAATTTAACAACAGAACAAGGATAATTCTTCTCAAGAATATAAAAATATTTGGGTAATTTGTTGTAGGAGTCACACGGATTCCCTCTCAAAAACTGTAAAGCTTTTTCCTTTGCTCTCCATGCTTGCATGTAGCTTAGGTTCAGTCCATGTTCGGATAACATGTCAGTTTGTATGTCCTTTGGTGTGTAAACAGTCTTAGGATCACAATACTTTGGAACGACCATGCTACCAAGTACTGCTGCAGTACGTTTGTGATGTATGAATGTTTCGTCCATTAGGCGGCATGTGTGTTGACGGCTGAAACTTCTTATCTTGAACATTGCCGAATCATTAATTGACGTTGCCTTGAAATGCCATTTACAGCTTTCAGCAACACATATAAGCCAGTAGCTACAAAAGAAATACAATATTTACACAAATTTATGAAAAAACTACAATTAACTACAAACTGACTACAATTTAACTACAATTTATAAAACCCACCTATCTTCAATCATACACTGATTTTGCTGATATATTATCCACAAATAACTACATACCTTCTATGACTAGATCTTTTTACTCTGAACTGGAACTTGTGCATCACTGAATAATTCTTCATTGCAGCAGCTACTGTTTGCTTGTCCTGATAAACTTGTCCTTCTTCAATATATGTTTGCGTAGATTCAGTTATTATTTCACTTTGATATTCCTCTATAGCTGGTGAGGATGGAAATTCAAGTAAGTTTAGGGATCCAGACGAACCTGCAAACAATAAATTCATAAATGTAGTTTCTATGTAGATAATTTTGAAAGCAACATTGCTTTATCCTTTTCAGTACTATGTGAGCTTTGTAGTTTAATTGTAGGTAATTGTAGTAATATTGTAGATAACATAGTAACACCATAACTCTCTGCAATGTCGAATCAAACATACCTGCACTGGTGCTTTCATTGTTGATTGCCAATTCCATATTGAAATCTCTTACGCTTATACATAAAGGATACGAACCTAAGTTTTTATTCTCCTTTTTGGTTTCCATGTACACACGAACCCCCATATCATTCCTAATCTCCATTGGAGGACAATTCTCGTTCACAATGTATTTGATTTCTATAATTTTATCCGATGTATCAATCGATAATTGTTCTGCAATTGTAGAACTGAGAATTCCGTAGCTTGCATTATCATCTACCACAATGGCATCAACTTCAAAATCTCTAAATCTGCCATAGTTATCCCAATTACCATTCGATTTCAGCATTATTGGGATTTTTGACATGATTTCGTGTAGTTGATAGGAAAAAAGACGAAGAACAGATATAGTTTCTACAATTTGAGTACTGATATCGACGAAGAGCAATTTTGTACAATTTGAGACGAAGAACAAATATAGTCTCTCTTCAGTAATTGTACAATTTGATTGCGATTTTTGTTGTAGCTGATATCAACAGAGATCTCTTTCTGTTGAGGAAGGAGAGAATTACGCAACTGGTGCCTTCATCAGATCTGGTGCCTTCATCAGGAAGAGAGATCTCCTTCAGTTTCAAAATTCGAATAAAATCGTTGACAGAATCACATCAGATCTGGTGCCTTCATTTTAGGGCTTTTTTAATGGCAAAATCTACCTATTTTTGAATTGGTATATAATTTGTAGTAAAAGTATGGATTACATGGGTAAATAACAAATTATGAACATTTTTGGTAATAAGATTTGATATATGGTATAGATAGGTAAAAATCCTTTAAAATTAATCGAGTCCAAATACAAATATTGGATGTTGATCGAATGGAGAAAAAATATATACGCAAAGAATTAATTTTTTTCTATTGAACTTAAGAATTATCGATTTTCTCCAGTTCATAATGCATAGTTTTCGCATATTCTTTAATTATTACTAAAAATATTAAAAATGGAAAATTCATAAGGTTTACCCCTTTTATTACGAAGGACTCAATGCCAATGATCATATCACAAGATTGTTAAATCATTAAAGGATCGAATGTAGTTTTCTCATAATATATATCTTTCCTATCAAGTTTCTAAAAGCTCTCTTTGTTGGAATTTCTCAAGATTTTTTTTTGTTCTTTTTGTTTTCATGGTAATGCAATACAAGAGGTCGGAAATTAGATTCTTTCTGTCGATGAAAAGAGCTTTTATCTTATGTGAAATTTATGAAAATCAAAATTATTTTTTTTTTTTGAGAAAAGGGCCCCGTCCGCGGGTCTTGAAAAAGACACCGATTAGAGATAAAAGTTACACTGGAGTTCAGGTTTTGTTTGTTAAGGTCAAGCAGCCTTGTCTGTTTATTAAATTGATGTTTGGTAGCTTTTCCTTCTCCCTAACTAATGCCATGTCCCGCTACGCTAGTTCTACTTCTATTGTGCTTTCCTTCCTTGGCCTAAAAGAAGGCTAGTCGCTTCCCTTATTGATAGTGCAGCCTCTTTTCTATCGAGTAGTCAATCTTAGCATGCTTTCTGTCCTAACTCATAAATGAACCCGATGGTCAATCTTTTCTTCGTTTGAAAGGTTTCATTCCAGGTAGAGCTGATAAAACGGGTCACCCCAGCCCAGCCCAAGCCTCGCGGGCTTTTAAATTTGGTGGGTTAGGACGGGCCGGCCCGTCACATGAACTGGCCTTAAAATGGCCAGCCCAACCCATCTCTAAGAGGGCCGAAGGCTAGGGCGGGCCGGTCCTTCAATTTTTTTTTAGAAAAAAGAATTTCTTTAAATGCTTAAATATTTTTTTGTGACATTGTCTATTAATTATGTAAATAACTTTTGTTTGCTTAGAGCGTAAAAAAGTTGATATTTGAGGAGGAATTTCGTAATTGAAATGCAAATTCTCTATATCTTTAACTCTTTTTTTTAAAAGTTACATGAATATTTTCTTAATACTTTTCTTTCATTTTCCTAGGATTCAGAGATTGCTTCAATAAGTTTAAATGCTGAGGTTTTTTAATTTAGGATTAATATCATTTGCCGATCTCATCATTATAGACCATAAAATTTTTAAAACTCTTGAAATTTGCTAGTGGTCAATTGTTTTTTTTTTGTGTATTCAAAAATGATCTTTTTCTATACTAAAGAGCAGTTTAAATATTACTAGTATATTAAAGTAATTCAAACTGATCACTGGCCACTTAAAGTAATATTTTCTTTTGAAAATTAATTATTATTATCCAACTAAAACTTTTCGAGTTCGTTTTAGTTAAGCAAAAGAAAAACTAATTTTGTCATATTACATGCATGTCAAAAATGTAAATTCTAGTTGATATGAAAGGGTAAATGAGCAATCTGGGGTTAGGGTATGAGGATTATAGTTAATAGTTTTTTTTAGTTTTTACTTTTTTTACTTTTTACTTTTTTAAAATATTAAATATTTAATACTAATTAATTTGAATTTAATTAATTTTTGGCCAGCGGGCTGACTTGGGCTGGACTTAAGCCTCAGTTTTAAATGGGCTCAAAAAATCCTAGCCTAACCCTACCCAAATAGCAGGCTGGGTTGGGCTAGCCTCACGGGCCAAGCCCATTTTGACGGCTCTAATTCTAGGTTAAGCAATGGATTAAAACTTTAACGCTTTCGGTCTTCCTGCTTTAGATAAGTGAATAATGGGCTCATTTCCATAAGAATGATTCACTAATTAACAAAATAATCATATGGGCAGAATTAAGTTTAAAACCCTATGAAGATTCTCCTCTCCACTATCATGGATCCACAACCCTATGAATCTCAATCCTCAATACCACCAAAACCCCCAGACATTGAACATTATAAAAATATTCCAAACGAATTAATGGCCAAATTTTCCTTTAAGGATATGCTAATTGTTTCTGACCCAATGAGCTTCGCCCCAAACCTAGGACATACTGACATGGACCCAACAAAGATCTCTACAGAAGAGAAAACGTCCATGCACTCATCAAACTCTATTGCATGAGGCATCAAGCAGATTCCTTTAACGGAAGAAGACAGGCAGCGTATTTATGAGCCATGGAAATGCTCAATTATTGTTAAATTGGTAGGAAAACGCATGTTACACCAATATTTAAAAAAGAAGATTTAGGAGCTTTGGCATCCAACAGAGGATAATAGATCTTGTAGAAGACTACTACATTATCAAATTTAAAAAAAGGAAAATATGGAGAAAGCTATCAACCAAGGTCCATGGTTCATCAATGGCCATTTCCTATCGATTTCTAAATGGAAGCCTAATTTTGTGGCTATAAAAAAGAAACTAACCACCTCAGCAGTATGGATTAGGCTGCCCCATCTACCAACAGAATTTTACGATTCACAAATTCTAGAAAAAATTGGAAATGCAATTGGACGATTACTAAAATTGATGTTATACATCAACCACTCTAAGGGGACGTTATACAAGAATTTGTGTGGAAATTCCATTAGAAATTCCAGGCCAACCTTTTCTCTATATTGGCCTTTATAAACAATACATTTACTATGAAGAAGAAAATTTTATGCAAAAATGTAGAAGATTTAGTCACACGATGAAAAATTATAGCTACGCCCTAAAATCCACAGAAAATACAATTTCATCCAAAGATCAAGTCATTCAAGCAAAAGAAAACTCAGAGGAAGGATGGAAAACAATATCATTTAGCAAAGGAAGAAAACAAGGTCCAAGAAATCCTCGTCCAATTCTCACAAATCCAACCAACTATTCCAAAAGCCCGAGTATCTCTATAAATCTCTTTAATGCTAATACAGGTAAGTTCTTAAATACTCAATTATTACAATACAAACCTAAGGAATCCTCTAATTATCACCATCATAGTAAGAATCCGGCCACAGCAAACACTGATCAAAATACATTGGCTATAGAAAACCATTTTTCTCTCCTAGAAGGAGAGCAAATGGTTTTGGGTGATATCACTGATCTTTTAATTAATAACAAATTAAAAAATATTAATCTAAGTGTTTGTGAACACTTGTCCCTTCAATACAAGGATCCAGCCATGCTAGATATAAACGTGGCAACAAGTATTATTAACGAAAATAATAATAAAAACGCCATGCAAAATATTACACAAATGGACGATAATAACCCTCCTACTAATGATAACCCCACTAACTCTATTAAGAGACTGAACCACAAATTCGATAATAATCCTCCTTTGGACAAAAGATATGGATAAAATCTTTTCTTTAGATATGAAAACATACCCACTCCTGGGCATGCAAGCCAAATGGCAACTCACACCAATGACAATGGACAAATGTCCTACGCCCTTGAGGAAGAAAGGGATACTATATCCATGGAGGATATTCATATAAAACAAGGCATTGGGAAATCAAAGGCCATGCAATCATCACTACCTTTCCCCTACCCCCCAATCACTTGTCTACTGCCAGTAGCCCCAATCTCATGCCTATTACCACTTCCTTAAACTCTCAATCCACCATTAAAGATGTCAAGATTTCCTTCAACCCTAAGAAGAAGGAACATACTTATTCAAATACTACAACAACACAGAATACAATCCATGGAGAACCTACCACTCTTTCCCCCACTCGAGAACCCACAAATTATGTATGCTCAATCTCCATAGGCATAAGACTATCAACCTGCCTCATGGATGGAACTAGGTCCAACGGGCCATGCAATCTCCTTCAATGTCCAAATCAATGGATAAAAAGCGATTGTGATACTCCACAACACTTAGTATCTAGCACAACTAATGACAGAATGAATAAGGCTTGCCATAAACAACTATCTAAACTAAATATGGCTAAACAACATTCTCCAACCACTGATGCCCTCCTTAAACCCTCAAACAGTCCATGCAATGATGAATCAATGGAACATGCCACCACAGTTCAACCCAATTCACCCACAAAATGCTCCATTAAACATGCCCTTCTTTCCAACAGAAATGTACACCCACCTGAACCCCATATTCCTACCATGGGAGATCAATCTAGTACCCCAAGAACAACCACACCCCTCCATGCAACAACAAGCCCTACCTCCACAGGATCAAGAAAACAAAATACCAGGACCAGTAGAAGTAGCAATGGAGGATGAGGAAGAACCCATCAACCTAATATTAGAGCGAGTCCTGGAGTTCTCAAGTCTAGATGGGATAAAGGTATTTCTCTTCAGGGGGATGCAAGAGAAGAGGCATGTGCTCAGTTTCCCACTGGCACTCTTCAAGTGCTCGATGGATATCAGACCACCTCAGGATCCAACAGGGGGCAACAGAGCCATGATCCTAGTGCCATCACTAAGAAGGAATCCTGTGTTTCCAGGAGGGATCACGGAGAACGGGGAACCAGCAAACTCTACCATTAATCAAGCCATGAATCGTCCAACCAACATTATTATATGGAATATAAGGGGAGGAAACAATGACAATTTCAAAAGGAATTTCAGGAAAATGGTTGATACTCATAGACCTTGTTTAGTAACTCTTCTTGAAACAAGAATGGGTAATCATGCAAAATTGCTCAATGATTTTGGCTTTACAAAATTGAAAGAGGTTCCAGCAGACGGCCAATTAGGAGGTATGGTCATGATGTGGAACCACGAAGTAGTTAGTGTCCACAATACAGTTCATAGACACCAGGATATCCATGCAACAATAGAGGTAATACCTATTCGTAAAAAGTGGCTTTTTTCTTCAATTTATGCTAGTACCAATATCCATAACAGAAACTTGATGTGGGATAACTTAGAACATATTAGTAAGACATACAAAGGACCTTGGATAGTTGGAGGTGATTCAATGATATCTTAGCTTTAAATGAAAAATTCGGTGGAAGACCTATCAAAGATAGTAGAGCTAATTTTATTTGGTTTAAGATAAATTCTTGTCATTTAATAGATTTAGGATTCAAAGGGTGTAAGTATACTTGGTCCAACCTTAGACATAGGAACAAGGGTCTCATCATGGAACGTTTAGATAAAATTTTAGGAAATGAAGACTGGATTGATTTGTTCCCAAAAAGCTCTATAATTCATCTACCCAAAACATACTCGGACCATAACTCTTTACTAATTGAATTAATCCCTAAAAATAGGTTACACCATAATGCACCCTTTAGATTGGAAACCTTCTGGTGCAAGCATCCAAAGTTTCAAACAATAGTAGAAAACAGCTGGCTAAGGAACGACTATTTGAAAGGCAGTCAAAACTTTATAGGCAAAATTAAGCCTTGGAAGAATCATACTTTTGGCAACATAATGGGGAAAAAGGAAGCTACTAGCTAGGCTTCAAGGGATCCAAAATTCAAACAATTACACTACTAGTATTTTTCTTCAATAATTAGAACAAGACTTAAAAAGGGAGTATAATGATATCCTAAAATCGAGGAAGACGACTGAAAATTAAGGTCTAGGATTCTATGGCTAAACGAAGGTGAAGCAAACACTAGGTTTTTTCATATCACTGCTACAAATAGAAAAAGAAGAAATAAGATTAATTTTTTTAAAGATGATAATGGAAATTGGATTAATGATCATAACCAAATTATGTCTCATGTCCTTAATTACTTTACTAATACCTTCACAACCTTTCATTAAGCAGAGGCTTCCGAGCACCCCCAAACCTTTGTCATTTGCCCCCAAATGTTCAGGGAGTGACACCCCACATTATCATCCTCCCTCCACAAATGACTACTTCTTCACACAGACACTTTCCGAGTAGCTCGTTGAACAACTCTATCAATCCATTCGCCCTTGTGGAAAAAAAACTTAGATATATTAGACCATTCCCACCAACTTAGATTGTACATGCCTCAACGAGGAGAATTTATGCATGAAACAAATGTTAGACATCACAACCTACCTAACATGACAATTCTTCCTGAAGATGTAAAATATGTTTATGTTTGGCCAGATTTCCAAATTTTTTTGTCACATAATTGTCTAATTCCGGGCAATAAATTTTATGGGGTTGAATGTAATGGGTTATTCTTTGTTGATGGTTGTATGCAGGGAGTGGCAATGTTGGATATTCCTGGCCAGGGGCGGATTTAGAGGGACGGAAGGGCCGAAAAATTACACTATATATATACGGCAAAATTTATTTTTTTACCTCTATATATTAAGTTTTGAACCCATTAACACAACCCAAAAGTGTATCTTAGTGGTCAAGGGGGTTCAAAACCTTCTTAAGGTTATAGGTTCAATTTCCATTAGCTACAATTTATTTTTCGAACCCCCTTCGTAGAGATCCTGCCTCCGCCACTGTTCCTGGCTACCATGAAGTGCGTGATCATGCTGATCAGCACGGAGATATGCATATGGACGAAGATCACATGTCTTATGAGGTAGGAAGATAGAAGGTTCTTCAACTGTATGTATCGGTTCATATTTATCATGATGGTTAATGAGTATTGGGTGCTCAGAAGCCTTTGCTTCACTGAAAGTAGAATATGGAAGGGCTAGAATGAAAAAATTAAGGGGGAGAGGCACGTGTTTGACATGCTTTTTTGCTGATGGTGTTAGTTTTTTGACAAAAGTTAACGGAGGGATGATTTTTGCCACCTTTTAGATAATATAGGGATGTTTTTTGTTTACTGAGGTAACCCAAGGATGTACCTTAGGTTTGAGCTATAGTTAAGGGATGATTTTTGCCAAAAACTCTACCAAAGTTATCACAATTCTTTATTTCTAGTGTACTAGAAGTAGATTTGATAAGGGAGGGGTTGCAATTCTTAGAAAAGATAATTTTCGATTTAATACATTGTCCAAAAAGACTACAAAAAAGGTCTAGGCAACTTTTAATAGCATGGCATGATTTATTATTAACCTTTGTTATTAGAGTAAGATCGTTAGCAAAAAAAAAAAAGTGAAAAACTCAGGCAGTTCTTCCCTAAGGTTATTGGATCCCAATTCCTAGTGTCAACTTGGTGATTGATATATCTAGTTAACATTTCGAGGCATAGAATGAAAATATAAGGTGAAATGGGATCTCCATGCCTGATGCCACGACTAGGCTCAAAGAAAGTTGTGACAGATCCATTTACTAGAATAGCTATACTACTTGTTAAGATGCAATTTAATAAAAGCTTATAGAATTTAGGGGGAAAATTGAAATATTCCAGAGTACAACAACAACAATCCGGTATAATCCCACTAGTGGGGTTTGGGAAGGGTAGTGTGTACGCAAACTTTACCCCTACCCTGGGGTAGAGAGGCTGTTTCCAAATAGACCCTCGACATCATTCCCTCCAAGAACTCTCCACCTTGCTCTTGAGGTGACTCGAACTCACAACCTCTTGGTTGGAAGTGGAGGTTGCTTACCATCAGAGCAACCCCTCTTGTCCAGAGTGTGGGGAACAAATGATCATTCCAAACGATCAAAGGCTTTTTCTAGGTCAATTTTTAGAATTATTTGGCCTTGTTTGCCTTTCATTTTTTTAAATTTGGAAACTATTTCTTGGATGATGATTGTATTATCAGCAACTCTTCTATTTTTCATAAAACTAGCTTGGTTAGGGTTTATTAAATATTCCAGGAATGGTTTTAGTCTATTAGAAAGAATTTTTGTCACAATTTTGTAGATGGTATTACATAGACCTATTGGTCTGAAATTCCTAATGTTATTGGCGTTAGGAATTTTTGGTATAAGGCATAGGTAGGCCTTGTTGATGTCTTTTAGGACTTCTTGTGTATTGAATATGCTTTGACAAATCTTTGTTACAGAGTGCCCTATGATTTTCCAATATTTTTGAAAAAAAAAATGGATGTAGACCATCCGGTCCAGGGGTCTTAAAAGGTTTGAAAGAGTATATAGCCTTTTTGATTTCAATATCTAGTAGGGGTGTATCTAAGGATCTAAGGTCTAACTTTGGATATGAAGAAGTACTACCTAGTGGGGTATTCCACTTAGTTAAGGTGCTGAAGGTAGAAGATGGAAGGGCTAGAATGGGAAAATTTAGGGGGAGAGGCACGTGTTTGACATGCTTTTTTGCTGATGGTGTTAGTTTTTTGACAAAATTTAATGGAGGGATAATTTTTGCCACCTTTTAGATAATATAGGGATGTTTTTTATTTATTGAGGTAACCCAAGGATGTACCTTAGGCTTGAGCTATAGTTAAGGGATGATTTTTGCCAAAAACTCACTTTGGTACTTACCTAGGTTTCCCAATTCTTAATAATTGTCCAATACCTAGAGATTTCCAATTTATTATAGACAAATGAGATCTAAGCTAGCATCGTGGAAATTAAAATTCATTAACATAGCAGGCTGAACTACCCTAGCAACTCGTGCCTTAACTCCATTCTCAATCACTATATGCAATACACCCTTCTTCCTAATAATACGCTCAACAAGATTGACAAAACTCAAAGGGATTTTATATGGGGTAGCACTATTGAAAAAACGAAAATACACCTTATAAATTGGCTTACTGTGTGTCAACCTAAAAATAATGGAGGCTTAGGCATTCACAGTGCCAGATCTAAGAACTTATGTATATTAGCAAGTCTTGCATGGAGACTTCTAACAAATTCTATAACCTCTTGGGCCCGTCTAATCATAACCTCCTATCGTTTAAACAAAGAAAATAATAGGAACTCCTTTATCTGGAAAAGTATCCAAAAAGGCTGGGATATTTGCTCTGAAGGTATCACTTGGTCACTTCACTACCTTTCCAACATGAATATTTGGGAAACCAATTGCATAACTAATATGGAAAATTTTAGAAAATAAGTAACGGGACATCTATCCACAACTGACCTTTCGATAAAAATAAGAGATATTTGTGACAAAAAATCCCGGTGTTTTGATAATATAAGCATGGACCTGCCTAACAATATCAAAGATAATATATCTAACACTAAAATTCGCAAGAAATGACGTAACAAAGACATTCCTATATGGTCTCTAAATACAAAAGGTTTTTTCACATCAAAATCGTGTTATGCCTTAATAGAACCTCCTTCATCCAATCAACTCGGCTTCTCCTGGATTTGGAACCTAAATTGCCCTAATAAAATTAAATTCTTCTTGTGGCAATGTCTCCATAATAGACTACTATGCCGAAAATACCTCTCACAAATTGGCATGAATATTGACCCTTTGTGCCCTATTTGTAACTGTCAAGAAGAAGAGACTAATAAGTCACATTTTCCTTCATTGTCAAGCGGTAAAATCCTTTTCGAAAAAACTAGGGTGGGATAAATCAAATAACAAGAACATTAAGCATTGACTCCTTCAAGTAAAAAGCTTGGATTTCACCCTCACAAATAACCTTCTAAACTGGAATTACTTCTTCCCTTTTGCCATTTGGCATATTTGGATCAATAGAAATAATAACAATCAAAACAACACGAACTTTCCTATTAATATTAACCATATTATCCAAAAAGCAATTGAATTTATTCTTCTCACTGGAAAATGTCCTAGCACATGTACCAAAATTCCCATTCAGATTAAATGGAGCAAGCCACCTAGAGGGTGGTTTAAACTAAATATCGATGCTAGTTTTAAAAATCACAACGAAAGATCTGGCTTTGGAGGAATAATCAGAGATACACATGGGAATTGGATAGTTGGATTTGCTAAGACTACCCAGGCTACTGGATCACTACATGCAGAAATGAAAGTGCTCATAGAGGGGCTAAAAACAACACAAGAATGGGGAATGTTCCCGCTGGAAATAGAGACGAAAGAAAAATATTAAGGCCCAAAGGAAACGCATCAAAGATAGTTGACGAAAGAAAAATATTATATAGCAATAGAATATGTCGAGCTCGTGGAGAATATTAAGCTGCTAAATTTTTAATTTCTTGTTCCAAATTAATCTCTTCTAATCTAATTTAAAATGTGATAAAATGGGTGATTAGTGCAATTAGGACAAAGTATGCCGGGTATAATTTCCGAAATGGAAAGTTCAGGTGTCCCCTTGAAAACTCTTTCATACCTACTAATATTGACAACCATATCTAAACATAGTCATAAGTCAAGTTTTTTATGTTTCATTTGGATATTTAATTTTAAGTCAACAATGCAACTACTCACACTGACTAACTTTCCAAGACTTATATGATAATTTAATAAAATTAAAGGGAGCTAAGAGAAAAGAAACTCTATTCCAATGTTGAATATCTTGCCCTATTATTTTGGAGTTGATTGCTTATATAGTAATTTCACTATTAAAAATTGTGGGAAAAAATTACTAATTTTATTTTGGAGTAATAGAAAAATTATGTAACAAAGTTACTTTCCTTATTTTTATTACTACTAGGTGGCACCAAATATACTCTTAGAAAAAAATGATTAAAAAATATTCGTATGGTTAAACATAACTAATTTTGGTATCTATTAAAAATAATATGCCGTTTAAATAAATAAATAAATGAAAGGGCATGTTCTATACACACTTCGTATAATTTATTAGTATATCTAGCTCTTCCTCTCCAATTGAAGACTAAGATTTTTGAAATTAAAATTTATATTAAATCGATAAATCTCAGTACAAGAAAGTATTTCTCCTATACTAGATCTGTGATTTATGTGTAATTTTTTTAATACCTTTCATCTTCATGGTTTCACACTTATTCAAACCAATTCAAAGCGACCTTATTTATTTATCTTCTATATTTGCTATTTGTACCTTTTGTTGGATATGATAATTTCTGATCTGGTTTAATTTTGTATGACCGTATATTTATTTTAATATTTATATTTCTGCAACACTCATCTTGTAAATATGTTGGTCCAAAGATACTTAACTTAGATTTGGTTGAAACTTAAAAAAAAAAATGAACTTGCGTTGAAAAATAATTTTAGGAAGTTGAAGTTGTTTGGATATGCATTTCATTTAAAAAAAACTTGAAATTTTGTGAGTGGAAGAAAAAAATCACCTAAAAACTGTTTTGGAAACTTGGAAAAAAATTGACTGATCATGTTATGAACAAACGGTTTTTAAAAAAAAATAGAAAAAATGTACGCAAAATCCATGGCCGAAAAGGTGCTTAATATTCACTCACATATAACAATGCTAATCGTATAAGTTATAACCATCACATAGAAATTATTTCATTTTGTAAGTTTCCTCATGTATCTCCGTATGACCTATAGGTCACGAGTTCGAACCGTGGAATTAACCAATAATATTTGTATCAAGATAGACTGCCTACATCACATCTGCATAAACGCGAAATACTTTGTGTACCGAACACCCTTTTTGTAAATTTCCTCCTATGCATAACCTTCGAGTAGCACTCCTCATTCCAACCATCATATTTAATTCCATAAACCTTTTAGGGAAAAGCTATTTTGCAACATGAAACATCCTGAATTTGTGTAAAACATGAACAAGAACATCAAGCGAGTGTACTAAAGAGAATTTCACACAAATTGGCAATACAATCTATCAGACTATTATAAATATGACTATAATTTATGTTCCTTGATTCTTGAAATACTACAACAACAAAAAATCCAGCTTAATCTCTTACACGGGCTTTGAGATGGTAGTGTCTACGCAACCTTACCCCTACCCTATAAGGGTAGATAGATTGTTTTCGATAGACCCTCGACTTAAGAAACAGTAAAAATAAAGCAACAAACAATAATTGATTCTTGAAATACTCGTAAAATTAAATTCAGCTAACAATTAAATTTGAATATCTTTGAATTTTCTAGCTATATGTCACGGGTTCGAACAGTGGAATCAGCCACCAATGCTTGTATCAGGGTAGGTTGTCTACATCAAATCCCTCGAGGTATGACCATTCTCTAAACCGTGCGCAAATACAAGATGATTTGTGCACCCAGCTATCATTTTTTATCTCTGAATTTGTAGCTCGGAAACAACAACATAAAAGTGGTTACAATTTCAAATTTTAATTTAACTTCCCCTTCTTGAATGCCAGAAATGACCACAACAACCACTCTACACCTTTAATACTAGCCTTTATAACTTACATCCAAAACTGCCTCATAAATACATGACAAAGAAAACTCGAACACTACATATCACAGCTGTAAAATTACTTGGAAAATAATTAGAAAATTTCACACTAAAATTACTAAACTAAAATTGAACAAAAAAAGAAGAATTGATTATCTAATAAACTATTTGATATAGAAGATGCAAAATGTTGTGTTGAGATACTATTCCAAACTTCCAAATATTTTTCCTTCTCTTCTTTTTTCCATAATTGTATTTTTTTTCTCCTCCCTAGTAATTCACCTCTACATCTATCAAACAAAATTTGAAAATAAATAAATTCAAAAAAAAACTAAAAAAACTAGAGATTTGATGAGAAAGAAGAGTGTACAACTTTGTTTTGTTTTCCCATAAGCCAAAGAAGAGTTCTCCTTGCAAAAGATGGTGTTTTTGGTTGAAATTCCAATCTATTGTAGCATTGATTTTCTTCATCACATCCTCCATTTTTTTCCCATGTACCAATATCAATCTCTGAAATAGTCCTCCTACTACCACCACCATCACCACCACCACTATTCTTAGCCGCGACGGAGCCGCCTGAAACCGCCGCGGCTGGAATATTTCGGCTAACCGGAAACCGAAAAGAAAAAGCCCTTCTTGAATTATTATTTTCATCCTTTTTTCCCCTTAACCAAATCTTGGAAACTGAAAAGCTCTCTCTTTTACAACTCCCATTTTCAAGAATCTTGTTTTCATTGACATTAATGTTGTTTTGCATGGAATTTTCAGCAAATTTGAATCCCTCAAATCCATTGAATTCTCTTCTTGAATCACAACCACATTCAGACATTGCTTGTCTATGACCTGGTGTCAAAGGTGGCATATTTGGCTTCATGTTTGAACTCTTTTTTGTTGGTGTTTTTCTAATTGGAACATGTAAAGATGTAGTTTCATCTAATACATAAGCAAATGATCCCATTGAAAAACATCTTCTTGAATCAATATTATTACTACTTCCTTCTTCACTTTCTTGTGGCTCTACATTCTTGAATTTTCCTAACTTCACTTGTACAACTTTTTCAACTTCCTCAACTTTTCCTTGAATTTCATCACAAGTTTTTGCCACAACAACATCTTGGACATTAATTTCCTCAAAATGGGAACTTAAACTTAGTCTTGAAATTGAATTATTTCTTCTCAATGATCCAAATTCATGACTATTTTGAACAATATTTTCCCTTGAACTTTCACTACCAGATTCAAGAACAAAGACAATAGGAGAACAAGTATGGTTGTTATTTGATGAAGAGAAATCAGGCAATAAACTAGCTCTACAAAGAGGACAAGTTGAATGAGACAAAAGCCAAGTGTCAATACACTCCATATGAAAAGCATGGCTACATTTAGGGAGCAATCTAAGCTTATCTTCTGGCTCAAATTCACACAAACAAACAGCACAATCAAAAGGATCTTTTACACCAATAATTGATTTGTAATTGAATACAGGTAGTGTATCAATAAAAGATTGATCAACACCAGAATCATGTAAGTGAAAAAGTTGTTGTAATTGACCTTGAAGTGCTGTTACATTGTCTAATTCATCTGGATCTCTATTTGTTGGCCTTAATAAGAATCTAACAAGTAAGTGAAGTAAACCAGAAATGAAGAAGATAATTGCAAGAATTATGATAACAAGAAGTATACTTGGACTTACTTTGTTATTCAAATTGAAAAGACCACCATTACTACCACTAGAATCATGTGTAGAAAATGGTGTTAAGGGGAGTGGTGGTGGTGGTTGAAGGAGGAAAAGTGGTTGATTTGATGGAGAAAGAACACTACTTTCTTGAATTTTAATAAAAACCCAACTCATATTTTCTTGAAAAGTAGAAGAAAAACACACCAAGATTCAAACTTTTTGGCTTGTGACTATAGGAAAATGATCAAGAAAATGGCAAAACAATCTTTCAGAGCTTTTCAGTGAGAAAATACACTTAACTTCTATGAATTTTAACAAGAATCCAACCCATATTTTCTTGAAAAGTAGCAGAAAAACACACCAAGATTCAAACTTTTTGGCATGTGACTATAGGAAAATGATCAAGAAAATGGAAACAGACTCAAAAAGTTTCAATCTTTCAGAGGCTTTCAGTATTGAAAATGTGAAAGAACACCACTTTCTTGAATTTTAACAACACCCAACTCATATTTTCTTGAAAACTATAAGACAAAGTCACCAAGATTCAAACTTTTTGGTTTGTGACAATAGGAAATGAACAAAAGTTTCAATCTTTGAGAGGTTTTCAGCAAAAAAAATAGATGAAAATATGAAAGAACACTACTTTTCAAGAATTTTAACAAGACCCCAATTCATATTTTCTTGAAAACAATAAGAAAAACTCACCAAGATTCAAACTTTTTGGCTTATGACAGTAGGAAATGAACACAAGAGTAAAAAAGGTTCAGTCTTTCAGAGGTTTTTTAAGGAAATGGATGAAAATATGAAAGAATTGGGTGAGAGAAGAGATATAAGCAAATGGGGTTGTGATAAAGACTCTAAAAGAGAGATCTTTTAATGGTTTTTTTACTAGAAAAAGGAACCTGCAAGGTCAAATTTACTGAAAGGGAAATTGAAGAATGGCTGGTTGAGAGGTGTAAATGAGATGAGACTAAAATAAAATATTTTAAAAAAAATTCTAAGCAATTAAATTCTTTGATCAGAGAGCAGCACAGGCACATTATTGTTGATGATCCAAGCTTTGATCTGTAAGATATAAATATAAATAAATGATACTAGCAATTTCTCTTTCATGATTCATCAGATTGAGAAAATGTTTAATTTTTTGTTTTTAAAAATATTTAAAGATTAGGGGCAGGTGATTTCTTTATTATCTTTCACCAAATGCAAGGCTTCTTTTGGTTGACTTTGGAGAAAACCACAGTAGCAAAACCAAGGTACATTTAAGTCTCTTAATTAGCATTAAGAAATAAAGAAAAAACAGTGTTTTTTAGCAGTAAAATATTGAATTTTCAAATTGAATCCAAATGGTCCTTTTCCCACTTAGCTTCTTGAGTTTTGTTGGATTTACATTACTTTAATGTTAAAAAGGACAGTTTGGTGTACTAAGCTCTCGCTATATGTGAGGTTCGGGGAAAGGTTCGACCACTAAAGTCTATTATATATAGCCTTACCCTACATTCTACAAGTGGTTGTTTCTATTCTACAAAGAAAGCTTTGGCGTAACTGGTAAAGTTGATGCTATGTGACTAGGAAGTCACGGGTTCGAGCTGTGAAAATAGTTTTTTGCAAAAATACAGGGTAAAGCTGCATACAACATACCCTTATGATCCGGCTCTTCCACGGACCCCGCACATAGTGGTAGCTTAGTGCTCCGGGATGCCCTTTTGTTGTTTCCATTGCTCGACGACTTATGACCTCCTAGTCATATGACAGTAATTTTACCAGTTACGCCGAGACTCCCCTTCACTCTACATTACTTTACTATTAATTATTGTTTTCCTAATACAAATATAATCACTATTCTAGTGATATTGAATGATGTTACATTGTTTAAGTGAAAAATACCCCAAGATAATAGTAAAGCAATGCAAGTTAATTCTGATTATGCCTTAAGTTGTTCCATTTATATTCCTAATCTTGTCGTTTAGCCGTATTTTACACGTTGAAATACGAAAAACGAACGTCATTATGAAGTAAAAGATAACTAGTAAAATTTTGTGAAATCTATTGTTTTTTAAAGGTTAAAGTTAATTGGCACAAGAATTACTATAATTGTTTCCGCAGGAGCTGCTGACGGTATTGGAAATGTTTTTAGTTCCTTAATCTATTGCTTTCAATTAAATTGTCCATTCCAAGTAAAGGTTAAGAAGTCAAATAACATTTCTTAATAATAGCACCATCAATTTGGAGTTACTAGTGTTGGAGATTAATATCAACAATTTAATGGGGCCTATCTGTAACTTTGACAAACAATAGGGGAGGGGACCATAATTTACCATTCTTATGTTTTTTTTTTAAATCTTTTCACCATTTTGTCTCACTAACTTTTTACCCCTTCTGATTACATTCTGTTTTCAGAGCTTCTATTCTACTTCTATATTTGATTCTATGAAAGTCATTTTGTAGGTAAGACAAAACAAAGCAAGAAAACAAGTCTGAAAGTCAAACAATCTTGTGCCCTTGTGAGATTTTTTTTTATTTTTTAAAAAAATAGAAAGAAGTGGTAGTCAATGCTGGACCCCAGTCTTGGAAGTGATAAAAAAAATAATTAAAAAAAAATAGTCCGATGCAATAAAGCTCCCGCTATGTGCGGGGTCCAGGGAAGAACGGGACTACAAGGGTCTATTGTACGCAGCCTTACCCTGCATTTCTTCACGACGCTGTTTCCACAGCTTGACGATAAAAAATAAATAAATAAAAGTAATTAAAAAAAGGCTCAAATAATTAAAAAAGAAATATAGACTAATGTTTCATTTTCACCTTTTTCATGGATTTGTAGTTTCTTCTTTAACTTTTTGTGCCATTTAAAGTGCATTAAGCTGTGGAACTAATTAGCTACACATAAGACGGATCTTCTACTTTTATGTCTCCCTAGTTTATAGTAGTGCTAGTGGTATTCAAATTTTTGTATGTTTTTTTTTGTTAATTAAAATGAAGATGAACCTATAATTGGTGCAATTATTGCTTAGTATTTTTTTTTCACCCGACGTTCAGTACCTGCTTTGAGCCAGACTAATCAAAATTAGCGGTGAAAAGCCTTACTTGAGGACTAAAGTACTCTCTATCAAAGATTTGCTTCGGTGATTTCATCCTTTAAGTGATAAGGGGGTGCGTCGTTGTACGCGAAAAGCGATGGTGAATTCCGATCTTGCTCAGTCTCATCAAAATCGACCTCAAAAAGCGATAGGAAGGCCGACTCCAATTTAAGCCTGACTAATCTAAATTAGCTTGGGAAGCCCCACTTGAGGGATAAAGTATTCTCTATTAGTCGATAATAGAAATTGTTTAAATACAATGACATAGAGATTGATAATTTACTTTTTGTTAATCACCTTTTTTTAAGGGATTAATTTATTTTTGACAATGTCATGGGGAGTAGAATTAAGTTGTAAAATTAACTTTCTTGCTTTTTGTGTAATCTTAATTTTGGTAAACCTCGATCGTAGTATACGGCAAGGATTTGATTATCCCAATTTTGTCGAAAAGTTGCATCTAATTCAAGATTAGACCAAGTTCACCCTAATGTAAAGGCTATTATGTTAATTAATGAGCATTTATTATTTTTGGCAATGCAAAAGAAACTTCATATTCAAGCCTTTTTACTCCCTCCGATCCAAAATAAGTAATTTTTAGCTATTTTCATGCAAATTAAGAAATTCACCTTTTAATATTAATTAGCAATGAAATTGACTATATTAACTTTTACTATCTCTTCACATAAATACTCCTAACACATATTCCAACATTATTTATTCCAAGATAATGTAGGAAAAAAATAATTAATTCATTCTTGAAATCTGAAAAAATCACTTATTTCGGACCGGTGAGCAGTTAGTTGCCCCTAAATCTACACTTCGAAATTTTCAATTGATTTCACACACTCCTTTTTCGTGTCTTAAAAAGATTGTAACCTTTTTATGTTTGAAAATTATTTGATCTCTCTCTCTCACACACACACTATAAGTTACTACTAACAATAACATACCCAGTATATTCAGATGCGGATTCATAGTATCGGCTACGGGTTTAGCCGAACCCAATAGCTTTGGTTCAAATCACGTATTTGTCTTAATTTTTTTTATTAAGTATGTACAAAGTATTAATTTACAACCCAATAACTTAAAAGGATAAGAATTTCGAACCCATAAACTTGAAATCTTGACTACGCCTCTGAATATATTCTCACATGAGGGGTCTAGAGAGAGTAGTGTGCACATACCTACTTTATGCAGGTAGAGAGACTGTTTTCAAAAGACCCTCGACTTAGGCAAGCACAGTCACAGTAATAAAACAAATACAAATATAAAAATAGTAGAAAGTCATGGGAAAAAAAATTGTAGTAAGAACGAGATAGTAACTTATGGAAGCAGAAGCAATATCAGATAATACTAGAAATCCAAGAAAAAGAAGAAATAAGAGTAATACTACAACTACCGAAATGGAAGGAACGTACGCTTTACTACTTATGAACCTTCTATCCTAATCCTTGATTTCTACGGCCTCTTATTATGGATCATGTTACATAGAGTTGTATACAATTATTTTTTAAATTACTTGGGGTAATTGGTGAAAAGGGTAATCCAATACAACCTCAAAAAAAAAAAAAAAAAAAAAAAAAACTTTTTTCTTTTTTCTATTTGCAATAAGTGGGGTAGCTTGAAATAAGTTGTTATTGATCGTTAGCTATAATTGTGGCATGTGAACCCTAACTATGGTCCAAGTTGGCTATATCAGAATTTATTGTTTACAGCTAGCTTTTGAATCTAATTAATTTCTACCGAGGTACAATTTATTTATTTTTGGTGGACCTTCACCTCTTTAATAGTAACTCAATCAACCTTACCTATGAAAATAAATAGAATAAAAAAATATTTTAAAGGTTTCGATTATATTGAAAAAATGGTTACATCAAATTATAAATTAGTTTCACAAGAACCTCTCTAAAAATATATATTTGCTCATTATGTAGGTCTACATTAGATATAATAATGGATTCAAATAAATTAATAAGATAAAGAGATTCTAGAAGAGTTCAATAGTAAGTATCGGTAAAAATTACTCGTACTCGATATTATGCACTAGGTAAAATAAAAGTATAATATGTATTTGTAGATATATACTTCTCTCACTAATTAATCATAATTAATTAATATGTATAATATTTCCACCTTATTAGATCATTTAGGCATGGTAGGCTAATCTAGTTTGGAGTAATACCGTGTGCAAATAAATGTATACCATAGACTCTTTCATATTTCAACTATAAGGATTTTAATTATATACATTATTAGGTAAAGAAAATTACACTATTAATGTAATATAAAATGTGACAACACGCTAGTTATCCTTTTTATCGAGTTACCTAGCTAATTACTTAACATCTATCATAAAAATTTATTTATAATATTTTATAAAATAACCTAATTGTATATAGCTTTTAAAACAGGACATATGGAGGGATTTCCGTGAACATTTTGAACTTTGTTTTTGTCCTTTCTTTTTTGTTTTTTTATTTATACCAAACAGCTCTAAACAATTTCTGTATTGAAGATCCACATGTAACGTCTAGCTTTAGACCCTAAAGAAATTCTAAAATATTTGAATAATCAATTAATTTTGTTTGCCAAAATTAATGGCTGGAGCAAATGATCAAGTAATAATATATTGGGATCTTTGACAAAAAAAATGTTAGTGCATGTATTGGCACAATGCTCAAAATGAATAGAAGTCTCCATCCCAGATTTATGCGCCTAGTCTATATATCCCACCTTGTTATAGAATCTCATTTTTCCATAGACTTTTTTCTGTTTTTTGGCCCGATGTTCGATATTTATGTTGATGCCCGACTAAATTTATTTTTCATTAGAAAATTTCATATTGGGAGATTATGTGCTTCTTAACAAAGGTGATTCCACACTCAGGATTCAAACCCGAAATCTCAAGTTAATTTTTTTTTTCATAGATCTATTCTGTCATATGTGCTTTGTTTATTTCTTCCCTCATTTTTTTGTTTTCATTTGATGACTCGGAGAGGTGCAAGGAAAAATGAAAACCAAGAAAGTAGCATATCTAAAGCTAGTGGAAAGTGTAGACGAGGAGGAGAAGAGGACGAATAGGGAGCATTATAAGTTGGCCAAGAAAGAGACAAAGCTAGCAGTTACGGCTGCCAAGACTGCCGCTTTTAGTCATTTGTATGAGGAACTTGAGGGTCGAGGTGGGGATAAGAGGTTATTTAGGTTAGCCAAGGAGCGAGAAAGGAAGGCACGTGACTTAGACCAAGTGAAGTGCATCAAGAATGAAGAAGGTAGAGTTTTGTTGGATAAGGGGCTTATTCGTGGGAGACGGCAGACCTAATTCCACAATCTTTTGAACGAGGAAGGGGACAAGAGCATTGTACTGGGTGATTTGGAACTCTCCGGGAGTCGTTCTGACTTTGGTTATTGTAGGTGGAATAGACTTGATGAAGTTGAGGGGGCTATGCGTAAGATGAACAGGGCAAAGCGACCGGGTCGGATGAAATTCCGGTGGAGTTTTGGAAGAGTGCGGGCAAGGCAGGCTTGGAGTGACTCATTAGGTTATTTAATGTCATTTTTAGAACTAAGAAGATGCCCGAAGAGTGGAGGTGGAGCATGGTGGTTCCTATATACAAGAACAAGGGTGATATCCAAAATTGCAATAACTATCGGGGTATCAAGCTGCTTAGTCATACTATGAAGGTCTGGGAGAAAGTGGTAGAGCTAAGGGTGAGGAGGAGTGTGTCTATTTTCGAGAACTAATTTGGGTTTATACCGGAGCGTTCGACTATAGAAGCCATCCACCTTGTTAGGAGATTGATGGAGCAATATAGGGAGAGAAAGAAGGACTTGCACATGGTGTTTATCTATTTAGAAAAGACGTACGATAAAGTTTCGAGGGAGGTTTTGTGAAGATGTTTGGAGTCTAGAGGTGTATTCGTTGCCTATGTTAGGTTGATTAAGGACATATATGATGGAGTAAAGACCCAAGTGAGGACAGTAGGTGAGGACTCGGACCATTTTCCGATTTTGATGGGGTTGCATTAGGGGTCGCCACTCAACCCTTTTTTGTTTGCTCTGGTGATGGATGTATTGACGCGCCACATCCAAGGAGAGGTGTCGTGGTGCATGCTAATACTTGGACAGTAGTGAGATTCAAGGAGGGGAAGGGGAGGTGAGGCTGGACTCCCAGGTCATCCCTAGGAGAGGGAGTTTTAAGTACTTTGGGTCTATTATTCAGGGGAATGAGAAGATTGATGAGGATGTCACACATCGTATTGGGGCGGGATGGATAAAATTGAGACTCACTTTTGGTGTTTTGTGTGACAAGAAGATGACACCAAAATTTAAGGGTAATTTCTAAAGAGTGGTGGTCAGACCAACGATGTTGTATGGGGCTGAGTGTTGGCCAGTCAAGATCACTCATATACAAAAGATGAAGGTAGCAGAGATGGGGATGTTGAGATAGATGTGCGAGCACACTATGTTAGATAGGATCAGAAATGAGGTTATTCGCGATAAGGTGGGTGTGGCCCCTATTGAGGACAAGATGCAGGAAGCATGCCTTAGGTGGCTTGGTCATGTGAGGAGGAGGAGGAGCATAGACGCCCTGATGAAGAGGTGTGAGAGGTTGCCATTGGAGGAACTACGGAGAGGTAAAAGTAAGCCAAAGAAGATGTGGGGAGAGGTGATTAGGCAAGACATGTCGCAGCTTCAACTGAACGAGGACATGAACCTTGATAGGAAGGTGTGAAGGTTGAGGATTAGGGTAGTAGAGTAGGTAGTCTAGAGTGTTCACAATAGTAGTATTGGCACGCAGTCTCGCTTTCTGTTGGTAGTATGTTTTTATGACTAAACGTTGTTTTCTTTCATTGTTGATCACCTTAGTGTCTTGTTGTTTTTATTCTGCTTTTTATATGGCTTTTTGGTATTGTCCATTCTTGTCCATATTTTCTTTAATGTGGTGCTTATACTTTCCTGAGCCGAGGGTCTATTGGAAACAACTTCTCTATCCTCACAAGGTAGGGGTAAGGTTTGCGTATACACTACCCTCCCAGACTCTACGGTGTGGGATAAGACTAAGTATGTTGTTGTTGTTGTCTCGGATTCGCATAGAAAAGCTCCACCATGGAGGCAAAACGCTCCGTAATGAAGGCAACTTCATACCTACAAATGAAGGTAAATCCATATCGATGGCTCAAACTTGAAACCTCTGAATAAAGATAAATAAGTATTCATCTGAGTGGGGCCTGTAGCTCAAAGGATTAGAGCACGTGATTATGACCTACGGTGTCGGGGTTCGAATCCCTCCTCGTCCACAACCGGTCCAAAAGGAAAGTACTTTCCCCGCTAGGGGTAAGAAAATTATGATCGGGTCTACCACAACCCTCGTTGGTATTTCTTGCATGATTGATAATACCATATCTACACTTCAATTGCATTTCTAGTTCTTCATTTATCTTTTTATTTCTTTCATTCTTTATAAATTTTTCTTCCTTCTTCTTTTGTTTTTGGTTTGACTCAGGAGAATGGGGTGGTTATTATAATTCGACTTGCACGTGAGGTTAGATTTAGGGCAAAGGGATGGTTTTATTTCTTATTTCAATTGATGTTTATTTTATATTATTTTTCAAGTGGAGGCAGCCCATTGTGTGTGCCTATAGTGCTCTTTTTTTTTTTTTAAAGAAAATTACTAATTTTTTTAGTTTCAGTTTACGTGAGACCGTTTCCTTATTAGTTCGTTCTAAAAAAATTGACATATTTTTATATTTAAATATATTAAATTTTAAACTTCTTATTTTACACTAATAAGAAATTTTTATAATCACACAAATATTATAACCTGTTTAATCAAAAGTCTTTGTGATGACATACTACGCCTCTACAATTTCCATGACGGAATGAGTCTATTTGTCACCATCAAGGGTTGGATAAAAATTTTAATCAAAAATCTTAAATACGATTTCTGAAAATAAAAATAAAAATAAAACTGATAAAAAAAATACTTTTCCTATTAGTGACATCATAGGTGAAATCGAAAAAAAGAGAGTTTATTTATTCCCTGTTGTCATAAATTATTGTGGACACTTGGCTATTTTATAGGACCATTTATTTATTTTGAAAATTGACTCAGACGAAAAAGACTACTTTCTTACTACTGCAAAAGTAATTTTTTGTTCCCTTTCAAATACTAAGCACTACGTGGTGCTAAAGATTTTTTTTATTTTTTATTTTTTTTATTTTTTTTTTGCTGATGACAAATTTTTTGGAAACTAATAAAAAATATTTCCGAGTATTTTGGGTACTTTGAAAGTGATATTATTTATTATTAATACTCCATTTTAAAACATCAAAATCTTTAGCCAACAATCAGAATTCAAACTATATTATTTCTTCAACTCTATTATTAACTATAGATTATTTAGCTACTGAGACTGAATATTTCTTTAGAATATCAGTTGTCTTTTTCTCTCTACTTTTAGGTTAGACTTCTTAGTCTCAAAATTCAATAAGTTGTTAAAAGAGTTTTCTATTAATTAATGAAAAAGAAAAACACTGAATCTCAACAACGTAAGTCATTTTCAAAAAAAACTACGTGTTTATATGGGGCTAGCTAACATTATTAGAAAGAGAAGATATGGTGCAACTTAAATTTCAACTTATGCTTTTAATCTAACTCCATTTAATCTTGTAATTCATTTTACGGCTTTTTTCATTTTTAGCTCGCACCAGAAACTATTTATATTCGTTAATCGAAAAAGTGTATAAAATTTATATAGTTTTTGCATACAACATGCAGAACGTCTATATATACAAAAAAAATATACATATTTTTTCGACTATTATTTTGAACGCGGCTATATAGTATCATTTTCCCTACACTTTTTCTTGTTTGATTGAGATGGTAAAGATAAATGATCTACCAATTACATAAAATAATGCACTATATTAAACATAAAAGTCAAATTAAAGTGAGATTATCCTCATTGTAATCCAATTTCACCTGCCATTTAACAAACTCTTTTGTCTCAAGTGCTTATATTGTCAAAAGTTCTTGAAAATATGATCACTACCTAACCTAATAAAATATCTAAAAAAGTTTACTTTATTTATTATTAGATGTGACTAAGCTAAGAAAAATACCCAAAATTCACTCTTTGGTTTCCCATGTGCATGTGCATGCAGACGTGCTCGTTCAATATAATATTTATCCCTACATTAAATCAACTACTCTTTGATTTGTAGGACGGCAATCTCAATATTAGGTATGCATTATATTTTTTTAATAACGGTATTGTTCGGATCAACTTATACTTATCTCTATAATTTCACATGGATATTTATTACTCCTATCTCTTATCTTTATAAGTATCGCATACAAGTAGTAAGACGTAATCGATCGATATTGGTCGATAATTGACAAAAACTGATCGATTCATGGCGGCCGATAATCGTGCGATCGGTAGAGCCAACCGACCAACTTCGTCGGTCAATTAAATTTCACCAGCGACAAATTAAAGAAAAAACTTATTGAAGTTTATAATTATGTTATTAAAAAATGCAGTATCTGGGAATCGAATCAGGGTCTATACCATGCAGGATGCTATTCTATCACTGGACCATTGGTGCTTTTTAGTAAAAGATTTTATTTTATTTTATTTAGTACTCTTTAATTGCATTTTCACGTGAAAATAACCGATCAATTTTGGTCAATTTTATTAGAAACATAAAATTACTAACCAAAGTCGGTCGATTTTTTAAATGACCGACCGAAAAATCAATTGATTTCGATCATTTTTTAATATTAATTTTAATTTATTTTAAATAAAAAACCCATCGAAGTTGTCGGTTCCTCGAAAAATAAATGTTTCATGACTCAAGCGCATTTGGCGTCAAAAAGAACTGACCAAATTCGGTCGGTTTCGTGGAAAAAATTGAAAAATATTTAAAGTCAAATTTTCGATCGATTTTTTGTCTGACTGAAGTCGATCGGTCAGTCGCGGTCGATTTTAGAATTTCTAGTAGTGGAATTTAAATTCTACTCAAGTATATTTAGAACTTAGCTAAACTAGAAAAAAATTAAATCAATGCACATGTCGTGGAGTTTCAAAGATTTTCCACATTGTTCGGATCTCAAACAAGAAAAAAATGTCAATTTCTTTATTTAATTTAGTAAAATAGACTTAACGACACAAAACGGTCACCTTGTTCGTCCATTGACTTGATGCAATAATAAGTCATGTGTATGTCTTTCTTTGAAATTGGATGTCAAATACTTTAATTTGTCATCAAGTTAATATTGATTAACAGCTTGTTTGGATAGTTGTATCGTATCGTTAAATCCGTCGTTACATAACGACGAAATGTGCCACTTTATGTAACGACTAATTTGGTGTGGTCGCGTCGTTACCTTGTCTTTTTCTCTCAATCTCACCATTTATTATTATTAAATTATTTTATTTTATCATTTATCCTACCTTTTTATATAGTAATTTTACCTTGTATTATAATTTTTCTTTATAATATTGCAAGTTTATTCTTCGTATTGCTGGTGCGTGATATCATGAAATGATGGCAAACGACATAATCTATCCAAACATTGTATTTATCAAACGATACAGTACAATACAATACAATACGATACGATACATTATGAAACGATGCGTAACAACCATCCAAACAAGGTGTAAATCAAAGTGGTTATTTGATGGATTATGAAATTAGCGACCTACGTTAGCGTGTGAGTTATGTGTTCATTCGAGCTTAATGGTTTTGACTCGGATCTTATATATGTTATAAAAATTTACCAAATAAGATCGATTTTAAAATCAAATGAGTTGTGGTAGTTTATTCTTAATCTTAAACCAACAAAATTTGAATTCAGAATCCGCCTATGTTGTTATGCAGAGACAGACCTATCTTTAGGGCAAAGGGGTTATTGGCCCCGGGTAATTTTGAAAAAAATATATGCATATATATATATATATATATATATACTAGTATCTATAAACGTGCGTTAATAATGGCACATGATGATTTAAATATCTATTTATATAAAAGAACAATAAAATTTAATTAATGAGAGAAATTTTATATATAATACTACAAAAATTATCTAAATACCGAAAAATATTGTTACATTAGCATAATACGTGAATTCAAAAGGAAAGGACATCATCGGAACTTACATAAATGATCAATTTTAGTCATGTTAAGTAGATAACTATGTATTGTAGTTTAAAGGTATCTAATGTGATGACATCTTACCGAACGCTTCTTTATAGACAGTGTTTTTTTTGTATATGTTTCCTTATAATACTTTGGTTATTCTGCCATAACCAGAACTCATGTTGTCGATATTGATATCTTTGTTGAAAGTGCAACATATAGTTATTCGCATAAGAAAATATATTATGGTAAATATAGTCCAATATTTAGGATGTTTGCCTTTGTGCTTTATTTATTATAACTACAAAACATAAACATACTGAAAATTATTTTTACACAAATTTAGAAGGATATTCTTTAGTTTCGGAAGACGAAAGTTGAATTCGGGGATAAACACATACTTAAGAGCACATTGATCAGTATCATAGTTTTGCATGTATGACATTATTGTCAAAATTTCTATACACCGTATATGTACTATTACATAAGCTATTCAGCGGATCTAAGTTTGCAGTAGCATGACTGACATATTTTTCTTCAAAATCAACATATATGCAATGAAAGATCAATTTTAACTTAGTTTATTATTATATATATATATATATATATATATATATATATATATATATATATATATATATATATATATATGGTCACAGTAACATACTTAAGAAATAATGAACTTGATAACAAACATGTACGGTAGAAGACCATTTGGCATTAAAGTATTTAAATATTCTTCTAGGTAATAACTGTTGGTATCATCTTCTGCTGAGTCAAAACTAAAAAGTATTTTATTTTTACCATAAAACTTAGCTATCAACCTTTTATTTAGTTGATCAACAAATTCATTCCTACTATATAAGATAGCTCTTTAATTTCAATCATGTAATTCTCCTAAATTGCGTTTTAATCCAATAATGAAAATATTCTCCTTATTAAATACACTACTATTATCATTGGGGTTGACAACCAAGTGTTCTAGAAGAACCAAATCATCTTTTATTGAATGTTCTTCTTCGTTTCTGACAAGAAGCAAAATATCACTGAATGTTGAATCTGTTCTTACTTTTATATTTCTTGTCATTTGAATATTTTTCATTTGAGGTCATAAGTATAATTAAGGCAAGCTAGCTTTTACGGTTTCTGATTTCGTCAACTTTTCGTACTTGACAGAAATCACCTCCCCAAAATCTTTTTTTAACTTGAAAAATAATTTTACTCATATAAAAATTTTAAAAAATAATCTAACTGGATTCTCTTGCTAAATAATTAATTAAATTTTTTGATTATTTGGTTTAACATAAAATATAATTTATTTTCTATTGATTTACATTCTTATAATAGTTCATCTCATATTTGAATATTTAACCGCAATTATAATGTCATCCACCATAAATTTATTTTTAAAGAGCAAAAAGATCAATTTGACATTTCACTTTTAGATCTTTATGTTTGCAAATCATTAGTAGTATTGGCTTTTACCAATCTTTTTGTTTCTCACACATTTATATTCTTAAAAAATTTCTTAGTTGTTCTTTAATAATTGGATATATTTTTCTACATTACACGAAAAATTAATAATAACAAAATATTATTTGAGTAGAAAGCAGTTCAGATATAATATAATAATATATTATTGCAGGGATTTTTTTCTCAATTTCAACGCTATATGCAATCCTTTTAGCATTTCTTTTATTTTTTCTTGGTATTGAATATTATAGAGTGGTAATGTATTACCACCACTATGGAGGTTTCTTATGAAATTTTATTTTTATTAAACCTTCCTACATATTTTTAATAAGAATCCAATAGATAAGATTGTATTAATTTTAAAATCTAAAATATTAAAAAATTAACATAGAAGTTATTGTAGTTCAAAAAAATAAGTTATTACAACTATGTCATTTCCGTGTGAGTTCTTTTGTTTAATATTTTAAGGTTATTTTGGTCTATTCAATATTATATTTGTACTTTTCTAATAATATAGGATCTCTTGTTTCTAAATGGATTTAGACAATATAATATGTTTTCAAATTAAATTAGCAATAGAAATTTTTTAAGAAGTATATCATAAAAGTAATAGGATTACATGTCTAAAAATATATCCATATCCCGAAAGTAATTATACTAATAGAAAATCTAACATGTTCCTAAATTTATTAGGTTTACATGCTAACATGTAGTATTATATATCTATGCCCGAACATAATTACACTAATGGGATTTCTAAAGGTAATCATGTAGGATTCCTAACGTGTAGTATTATGTCTTAATACTAATAGGATTACAAGGCTAATGTTTAGAATTCTGGTTATGTCCTTTTATTATGAGTTATTATACTTTAAATGATTGTTGTATTATTATATATACAAATTTATCTCATTCATTAAATTTTATTGTTCATTCATATAAATAAATATTTAAACCATCATGTGTCATTATAAAAGTTGGAACCCCAAAAGTTAAAAGTTAAATTATTGAAATAACCTTCTAAATAATTGCAATGTACCTTATTTAATTATTTAATAATATTAAAATAAAAGAAAGTGACTTTTGGACATTTACGAAACGTCCTGTTAAGGAGATTCTTGGATTTTCATAAGAGTGTGCTAACATTGCGTAGTGTAAATTTGATTCTTTTATATATGAATTTTAGTAGTAACATACATTGATTTTTTTTAAATAAAAAGAATAAAATCTAATTCATAAAGGTAATCACGTAGGATTCCTAACGTATAGTATTATGTCCTAAAACTAGTAAGATTACAAGGCTAATGTCTAGAATTCCGATTATGTCCTTTTATTGTAAGTTATTATGCTTAATATTAAAAGGTTATTTTTGCAATCCAACATTTTATTCATGTTTTTATAATATATATATATATATATATATATATATATATATATATATATATATATATATATATATATATATATATATATATATATATATATATATATATATATATATATATATATATATATATATATATATATATATATATATATATATATATATATATATATATATATATATGAGGAGAAAAACTTGACTTTTAGTGTGTTGCCTGGATTCGACTCTCACTCTAGCATTTGCTTAAATTTTTATTCGATAGTAACACCTTGTCACTTTTAAATTCTGGATCTGCCTCTACTCTTATGTGTAACGTCTTCCTCTTCCATGTATGTTCCTCGTAGTGTCGTGTGCTTTTAAGAATAATTTGGGTCGTTAAAAAAACATTATTTGTACTAACAACGTACTTCTGTTTCATGACATGTTTGTGCTAGCAAAACAAATTATCATTTTGTTTTGATATCAGACGTGTCAAATGTATTAGAATTGAGTTATATTTTTGGAGCAAAGTACGACTGAGCCTCGTAAACTTCCTTTAGGCTAACAATTCTCAAATTAAGCAATTTGTTTCTTGTATTGAAGACAAGAGGGGTTGCTCTGATGGTAAGCAACCCCCACTTCCAACCGAGAGGTTGTGAGTTCGAGTCTCCCCAAGAGCAAGGTGGGAAGTTCTTGGAGGGAAGGATGTCGGGGGTCTATTTGGAAACAGTCTCTCTACCCTAGGGTAGGGGTAAGGTCTGCGTACACACTACCCTCCCCAGACCCCACTAAGTGGGATTATACTGGGTTGTTGTTGTTGTTGTTGAGTTGTGTTTGGACATGAATAATTAATTCAAATAGCAGCCCACTAAATCTCATAAACTAAAAATAGCAGCGGATGTATTTTATATATATGTATGTCTAATTGTGTATAATCAATGTATAGTTTATGTATATCGGCTAAAAAAAGTAAACAATCTAACCGGCTATTTGTTTAACAATAAGATTGGAAGTTCTCTTGTACATGATTCCTCCGCTCTAAAGGAAATAGTTAGCCAATCTCCGCAATGTACGCTTTTGGCATGTGTAGCACTTTTCAGATAAGGAGCTTCTTGGGTTTGCTTGGTAGTACCATCGCTTCATGGAGGGAGTTTCATCTATTGCAACCTCATTGACTAAGTTGACTCAGAAGGGCTTATATTAAGATCCTTCTGCTTAAACAGACGCTAGAAGTTGCGGTGATTGGTGTAAACCTCACACGACATTCCATAAAGACAACTCCTCCAAATCTTAAGACATGAACTATCGCAACCAACTTCAAGCTTCTAATAAGTTTGTATGATGTAATTGATCTTTTACATATATTCGGATCAAGACTCGTGGAGCGCGGGAGCTGTTAGCATTATTGGGGACACTCGGGATGAGTTTTGATTGAGGTCCACAATATACCCAACAACAACAACAACAACAACAACATCCCAGTAGAATCCCACAAGTGAGGTCTGGGGAGAATAGTATGTACGCAGACCTTACCCCTACCCCGAGGGGCAGAAAGGCTGTTTCCAGAAGACCCTCAGCTCAAGAAAGTCCACAATATACCCAACAAACCTTTGTAATATTGAGTACTTGGTGTGTGAGCCCAAGATGCGAATACTGCACATCAATATGGGCTAAGCCCACTTAAGTTTTTCCTTCCTCCTTTTGAGTGAGCTCCATTTTACCATCTTTCATTTTATTAATTAAAAAATGTTAAAATAAAACAATAAAAGATATTTTTAATAACGTACTATTTAAGTCGAGTTTCTCCGTATCTGGATTCACGAATAGGGCTAGCAGAATAGGAAAAATGACTATGTATAACTGTTTTTAAAATAATAATCGAATATATATATATATACATATTCTGTATGTTATATATAAATATTATACAGTTTTTCGACTACCGAATATATATAATTGTGGGCACGAGCTAAAAGTGATAATACCTTGAGAATTTTGTTGCTCTCGTATGAATCGGGATAAGGTATATTGTCAATTTGTATATTCACCTCCATTAATATTACTGTATTTTATTTTATTTTCTTTTATTTTATTAAAAGTTTTAGGTAGCTTTCAAGAAAGCTAAAATATTTCATTGTTTAGCTCTATAAATATTCAAAAAAATATCTTGGGGTCACAATATCCAATCCAAGTGGAATCTTAGTCATGATTCAATCCGCTTGATAGCCGAATCATTTATTATTACTTGGTATTTTAATGAATGAGTAATTAAATAAATTATTTCACTTTTATTCAATTCAAAAAAAATAAAATATTTCACTTTTATTCAATACATAGGTTCGAATAAATCAAAATAGAATTAAACAGTTGACGATGCAGAAGTTGATTCGGACATACATTATCGGTATAAAAGAAAATTATAAGAGGTACTTTGGTTGGAAAGAAGTTATCCTGTTATCAGTTATCTCGGGATTAGTTATTCTACTTTCCCATGAGGATAAAAAAATACTACAATCTCCGGATAACTAATCCCGAAATTAATTATGCAGTAGTATTTTACCAACCAAACATTGGATAAACTCTTCTTAAATTTAGTATCGGGATTAATTATTTCGTATACCTCATACCAAACGAGCCCTAAAGGTTTTAGTTATCTATTGTAGTACTTGTTATCTATTGTTAGCTAACAACATCAGCAAAGCGTGATTAGCAACGATACCATATAATTATTCAAAAGTTTGTAATTAAATTAAGTCATTACTTCCAAATGAACTATTTAATAACTATAGATAACGTCATAAAAAAATTAAATAATGAGCAAAGACCAAAATTTTCAAGTGAGAAGCTGCCCCACAGTAGCTCATCAACAGCCCTTAATCTAGCCTTTGTGTTAGTGTTGAGAGATATATATAAGAAGAAAGATTTATTCCATTTATTTAGGAAATGAATTATCATAAACAATTTTAATAACTTTATGAGAAAAAGGCTAATAAAACTTGGTGGGCATTTGGACATAAGAATTGTAAAACTCCAAAACATGGTGAAATTGTTTTTCAATTGAAAATGGTATTTGAATTTTAGAATTGTATTTGGACATGAATATAATTTTGGGTTGTTTTTTATGTTTTATGAGTGATTTAAATGAAAGTTTTGAAAAACAGCTTTTTGGAGTTTTTAAAATTTTCGAAAATTTTCAAAATGCATCTTCAAGTGAAAATTAAAAATTTTATGAACAAACGCTAATTTCAGAAAAAAGTGAAAATTTTTTGAAAAAAGGGAAATATTTTTTATGTCCAAACGGGCTCATAATGGTGTGCTAATCTCAGTTGATAAAAGTTTTTAGTGACCATATTTTTGGGTCCCTCTAATTATTTGATCTGGTAGGAAAATAAATATCATAGCTGCCCAATTCCAAAAGAATTGTGAATTGTGACATGCAATAGTACATAATACCAGGGCGGACCCAAGTGGTGAGAAGTTGGTTCAACTGAACCCGCTTCGTCAAAAAATAATACTGAGTATATGTATAAATTTTGGCTAAAGCAAGGTAAATTTTGTATAGAAATTATTGTTGAACCCGCTTATATGGCTTATACCGCTTATGTTAGTTATGGACTTCTCCGACTGAACCCGCTTGCACAAAATCTTGGGTCTGCCACTGCATAATACTATACTTTAATTAGAGATCTCAAATTCGAATTATAGTTATATAATCACTTTTGGTTGGGAATAATTCACCTCTTTAAAGTAAAATTTTCCAGCGTGTATCCAGATTAATCGGTTCCAAAGCGTGTATCGCAATAAAACGAAAAATGCGTAGTCCACAACCCTAGTAAGGAGTTGAGTAATGCTTTCACCGGTTTAAGTCGTAGAAGCAGCTACTAATGCTTACGTTAGAATAAGTTGTCTACATTATATTCCTTGGGATGCGGTCCTTCTCGGATTCTACATGAATACGTGATACTTTATGCACTGGATTGTTCTTGCCTTGGGTTCCATTTAGAGTGACTCGAACCATTTCGGACACCAAAACGAGCAAAACCAAAATACAAAAAAGAAAAAAGAAAAGAAAAAAAAAGAGTAAATGCTAATGGAAGCAAAAAAGTATAAATACTAGGATTGAAATTAGACAAAATGAAGGCTAGAAGAATTAATAAGAAGTTAAGTTTCAGAATTATCTCTTTTTCTACCACTTAATTATAAGATTTTAATCTGTCAAATAATTATTACTTCCCTAAATATTTATGCAAACTCCTCATTCCGAGTTAAATTAAAGAAAGAGAACAAAGGAAAAAAGAAAAACCAAAAATGAAAGTCAACTAAAAACATGAAATAAATCTAAATGATTGAGTAAGACGTGACAGTTCCCACTTTCTTTCTTTTTTTCCTTATCTCATGCCATCCTCACGCCCAAAACAATAATTAAAATAGAAAATAGTATAAAACAAATAAAATTGTGGAGAGAATAACAACCCAACTAATTGTCAATGACCCAAAAGGTCATCATTTGTTTTAGAAATAAATTTTGTGTTCTGAGACCTTAAAAACCTCTCTCTGTCTCACCTCAATTTGCGTGCGCAGTCCAGGCGCATAACCGGAAAGTCATTATGTGTGAATCTGTGAAAAATGATGAATTTTAACTTTAAAATGAATTTAAGTTGACTTCGGTCAACATTTTAGGTAAACAGACTCGGGCCCGTGATTTGACGGTCCCCGAGGGTCCGTAGGAAAATATGGGACTTGGGCGTATGCCAGGAATCGAATTCCGAGGTCCCAAGCCCGAGAAATGAATTTTTAAAGAAAATTATTTTCTAGAATATATATAAGTTTTTTGAAATGAAAAATGTTTGAAAGTTGATGGTATCGGGCCCGTATTTTGGTTCGGGAGCGCGGTACAAGTCTTATATGTGACTTAAGTCGAGCCTGTAAAATTTGGTAAGAAACAGACTTGAAATGACGTGAATCGGACCCTGGTTGTGAAATTTGGAACTTTAAGTGTTCTTGAGATTTTTCTTTGATTTTGATGTTAAATTCGTTGTTAAAGGTGTTAGTTTGGCGATTTGATCGCACGGATAAGTTCATATGATATTTTTGAGTTAGTATGCTTGTTTGGTTTGGAGCCGTGAGGATTCGGGTGAGTTTCGGATAGGTTCCGGAGTGTTTTAGGCTTAGGAAAAACATTGTTGTTGCATTAGTTCTGGTGTAACCGCACCTGCGAGTCAAGCACCGCAGGTGCGAGCTCGCAGGTGCTAATAGTGGGTCGCAAGTGCGGTCCAGCCTCTCGCAGATGCGGACAAGCTTCCGCAGGAGCAGGTCTCCCCTCGCAGATGCGGCCCTAGCGGGCCTAATCATTTTCGCAGAAGCGGTCTATTTTCCTCACGTGCCATTGCGCAGGTGCGATCCAAGCACCGCAGGTGCGAGAGTCAGGCATTGGAGTCTTTTAAAACAAAACTTCAGCGTTTTCTCTTTCAAAATTTCATAAAAATAGAAGGCCTAGAGCGATTTTCTCAAGAGATTTTCTTCCCAATTCATAAGTAAGTGTTCATTAACTGATTTCTTTCAACTCTCTAATGTTTTTCATCAACTTTATCTAAAATCCTAGGGTTTTAATGGTAGAAAATTGGGAATTTGGGTAGAGTTAGAGCTTTTTGATTAATTGGGATTTAGATCTCATTTTGGGGTTGGATTTCAAAACTAATTGCATAGTTGGGCTCGTGGGTGAATGGGTGATCGGGTTTTGGTCCGAATCTCGAGTTTTGACCAAGCAGGCCCGGGGTCAATTTTTGACTTTTTGGGAAAAATGATAGAAAACATATAATTAAGCATTGGGTATAAATTCTTTAGCATTTATTGATGTTATAAATCAATTTGGACTAGATACGAGTTATTTGGAGGCGAATTCTAAAGGAAAAGCGGTGTTTGAGGCTTGAGTTGGCCGTGAAAGTTTGAGATAAATGTTTGGTCTAACCTTAGCTTGAGAGATTAGGAGTTGTGTCCTATTTACTTTGTGTTATTTGTTGAGTACGACGTATAGGCATGGCGACGAGTATCTATACGTTGGTGTCAAGCATGCCCGTGAGTCTTAAATTGAAATCGATGTGTTCTTAATAATTACTACGAATGCCTAAGTTGTTGAATAACTGTGTGGGCAAGAATTATGATTATTCCCGTAGAAATTTGCTTATGGTTGAGTAGTGGTGCTAGTTGATGTTCCTTTCATGAAGTTAAATGTTAGAACAAGTTTGGTTATAGTTGATTCCCTTGTCGGGACGTATTTACTTATTCTGTCGATTTTCCTTGCCGGGATAGCGCTGTTTCCTTATTGTTCCCTTGCCGGGACTCTTTTTGTGATTGGTGTTGAATGGTATATTTGGATCGGGTTACACGCCACAACAATGTTATATTTGGATAGGGTTGCACGCCGTAACAACACTATAATTGGATCGGGTTGCACGCCGCAACAGTGATATATGATATGGGTCGGGTTGCACGCCGTAACAGTGTTTATATGATTTGGATTGGGTTGCGCGCCGTAACAATAAATGATAAAAGTGGTTATTGATTAGTTACAGTTTCCTTATTCTCTCTGCCGCAAATTTTAGATTGTTCTTTATGCTTTTTCTCCGGAGTTACTGTTGGTAAATGATATTTCCCTGCAGCATGCCCCCCTCTCATCCTTAATTGTATATTTTTGTTTTATTTTCCGCTATATATAATATAACTGCACAGGTTTATTTGGTAGTCTGGTCCTAGCCTCGTCACTACTTTGTCGGGGTTAGGCCAGGCACTTACCAGCACATGGGGTAGGTTGTGCTGATATTACACTCTACACTGTGTGCAGATCCCGGAGCAGCAGCATTCAGACCTTAGCTTGGGTGGCTGCCTTCAGTCTAGTTGGAGATTCCGAGGTAGTCCTCTAGGCGTCCGCAGGCCCTGGCGTCTCCCTCTATCCCTTCATCATGTTTCATATACTTTTATCAAAAACAGTATATTAGTTATATTTCAGACCTTGTTTATAGTAAATTCTAGATTGTCTGTGAATCGTGACACCAGTTCTGGGTAGATTTTGCTTAAGATGTTGTATTGGGTATTTATTCAAATGTTTTATCGTTTCTCCCGCTTGTTTAAATTTCGCTATTTATAAGCAGTTGTTTCATTATTGCTAAAGGATTAAAATGGAAATAGAAGTAATTTGCACAAACAGTTGGCTTGCCTAGTTTTTATTAGTAAGCGCCATCACGACTCCCGAGGGTGAAAAATCCGGGTCGTGACAGTCACGACCCAAAATTACTAAGGGTCGTGATGGCGCCGGACACACTATCAGGCAAACCAACACCAAAAAGTTAATTAAATTCCCATTTTAGTATTTGTCGAAATTATTTTCTTTATATATTAAACAATAATTAACGAAATTCACAGAAATAAACATGAAGTCTTTAACAAACTTAATATTTAATAATCCCATAATCATCCCGGAACCCAGTGTCACAAGTGCATAAGCTACCTTTTGGGAACAATGTAATACAACAACCGTCCGGAATACAAATTGGACATAAAGTAAATACAGTAATCTGAAAGAGACTCTGCTAGCTGCGGGTCGTCTCGAGAAGTGCAGCTCATCTAAGTCTCCGTATCAATCATGCTGTTACGCCCTCTAGGCCACTAGAGATACATGTGCCTGTGCAACAAAAATGCACAGCAAGTGTAACATGAGTACAAAAAAATAACGTGTATTCAGTAAATATCCCGTGTAATCTCGAAGAAGTAGAGACGAGAGGTCGACTTTGACACTTACTAGGGGTCCAATAATAATAATACCAATAGTATAGAAAATCATGGATTTTCATAATAATGACTTTAATTCAATAGCATGAGGCAAGTAACCAATTCTTCTATTAATAGGAAATTTCCAAATTTGTTTTCGTCATGTATACATTTATCTTAGGACAGGGAGGCAATATCATCATTTATAGATTTGCAAGTCAAGCAATACAAGCATGCACAAACCATGTCGAGGTCGTACGACCTGATCCAATAATATATAAATTGTGCACTGCAAGAGGGCCGAATGACGCGAACCATATATGCATCTATTTAATCTATCGAAGCATTCGGCCCGTTCCACGATATATAAACACATTCAAACAGTCAAACAAGAATTCATCAAGGACCAATTATCCAAGAAAAATGCAATCTCTTTTTAAAAATTCAGGAAACGATGTCTAGTCTTTTAGAAATTCATTTACACGTTCGATGTGTTTTAAGCATTTTTAAATTGACAACAAGATTTCAAATGTTACAAGTAAATCATGATTTTAGGTCCTAGACTATCCGGACTTAAGCATAATAGTAGCTACACACTGACTCTCGTCACCTCGTGCATACGTAGCCCCCACAAATAAAAGCATATATCTAATTAATTCACCTATGGAGACAATTCCCTCTTACAAGATTAGAAAGGAGACTCGCCTCATCTCAAAGCCTTTATCCCAATTCAAGAACGCGCTCACACCTCCAAATCGGAGTCGAACGATCCAAAAACTATTCAAATGGGGTAAGAACTAGTCAATACATGCTCAAGAGTTCATATTCTAATTATTAAGCTAATATCCCAACCCTAAATGCAAGGTTCCTAAAATTCATCCTCGGGCCCATGTGCTCGGATTCCGGAAATTCTTGAAGAAAGTTGTTACCCAAAGGATCAAGAATATATGATTTTTACTCCATTCCATAATAAATTTCGTGGTTAGATCTTATTTTTATCAAAACCCTAAGTTTTCACCTAAATCCTTGATTTTCTCTAATTTTTACATGTTAATCTGCCCATAATCTATGTATTTAACTCATGTCGTGTAGAAATTACTTACCTCAAAGTGCTATATGAAAACCCTCTTCCAAAAGCTCCAAAAACCGCCTACGAGGATGAAGTGAAATGAAATAATGGCCAAAATCCCGCATTAAAAGAGTTGTACATAGCCCTTTGATGTTGCATTTGCTACACCAGGTTCGCAAATGCGAGGATCGAAAATGTGACAAAAGCCTCGCAAATGCGAAGCCTGAGCTTCAGCTATTGGGATCACAAATGCAACCACAAAGTCTCAAATACGACGTCTGCTGGGATCGCAAATGCGGTAAAAGTGTCGCAAAAGCGAACACTGCCTGGGTCAGGATTAATCGCAATTGCGAAGCCTTCATCGCAAATGTAAGGTTCACATTTGCGAACAATCTCTCGCATTTGCAAGACCTGCAACTGTGCCAAGAACACCAGAAAATCTTGTGTGCTTTCAACTCCTCTCACACGTCCGAAACTCACACGAGCTCTCAGGGCTCCACACCAAATACTCACACAAGTCTAACAACATCATACAAACTTGCTTGCGTGATCGGAACACCGAAATAACATTAAAAACCCACAAATTGGAAGCCAAGACGCATGAATTTACTCATGAACTCCAAGAACTTCTTAAACACTTCTGTGCATCCGATTCCTATCAAATCAACTCGGAATGACGCCAAATTTTGTGTGCAAGTCTAAAATGACATTACGGACCTACTCCAACTTTCAGAACTGAAATCCGAACCCGATATCAAATAGTCCATCCTCGGTCAGACTTTCCAAAAACTTCAAGTTTTAACTTTTCGCCAAATGATTCTGAAACGACCTACGGACCTCCGAGTCCACTTTCGGACGCGCTCCTAAGTCCAAAATCATTATACGGAAATTTTTCCAGGCTCGCAATCCCAAACGGACGCCTAGAATAGAAAAATCCACTTCAACCCAAACTTATGGAATTTGCTCAAATTGAACTTTCACTATTAGGCGCTGAAATGCCCCCGGGTCATCCAAAACCCAATCCAAACATACGCTCGAGTCCAAAATCATCATACGAACCTGCTGGAACCTTCAAATCCTGATTCCGAGGTCGTTTACTCAAAAATTCAATCTTAGTCAATTCTTTCAACTTAAAGCTTCCGAAATGAGAATTTTTTCTCCAAATTAACTCCGAACTTTTCGAAATTAAATTTCGACCACACGTATAAGTCATAGTACCTGAAGTGAAGTTGATGATAGCCTCAAACTGCCGAATGATGCACTAGCGCTTAAAACAACTGGTCGGGTCGTTACACTAATGCTCGCTCAATAGTAGATTACTCTAAAATTGTTACTCATTTGTATCAAGTTATCTCACATTAATTTCATATATCAATCTGTAAAAAAATAATATATTTTTATATTTAGAAACACTGAACTTCAAACTTCATATTTATCATTACTGATTAGTTTTATTGTCGTGCCAATATTATAACACATTTAAGATTACAAATTAAACTTTGTGATTAGTCAAACTGCATAATATAAATTGAAATGAAAAATAGTACCTTAATGTTCATTGATTAGTGAAATAAGAGATAATAATTCGGGAAATGTGATATTATTTTATCCCATATTTGGTAAATTTTTAAATTTGAGATTAACAATTCTGGCATTAATTTATACAATAATTACAATATTATTCTATCTCACATTGTGGGTGAAATAATAATCTTAGAATAAAATAATACAATGATAAGGATGTGCTTCTCCAACTATCTAATATACACCAAATATATGTTTTATATACCCCATATATTCAATTTTTAATCCAATAAATTAATGTTTAGTAATAAAAATATACTCCATTAAATAATCTCGTCAGTATTTATTCCCGTATTAGAATTTCATCGATATAGTCCTAAGATAACTTGTTTGCCAAGCAAACGACCCTTATACTCTTATAGGTTAAATGTGTAATATCTTACACTCACCAATTAGTCTCTTTCCTAGGCCTCCTCCATCAAATATAAATAAATAAATATATAAATTGTTTAGACTAAAAAGCAAAAATAAAATAACCAAATATTGACTTCCATTTATCCAAACAAACCAATGATGAAGTACAATCACTATGACACCAATAACCCATCATGGACCCGTGCTCATCCTCCAGCTGCACAAATCCATTCACTCCTCGTGGAGATCAACTAAATGTGCGACAATATCTTCCAGTTCAAAGTTATATTGCATCCTTCTTCGTATCAAGCAACTCTCTTTCTGTTGCATCCAATCTTCCACCGTATAATAGTCAATATTTTAAATTTAAGCCCGTGGACCCAATCACCGTCCACTAAAATTTCCAAATCACTCTAAACTTTTCCTCAAGGTGTGTAGTTATCCTACCACTGAACCCATATGTTATTTTGTCGCTCTCCCACTGTGGGCAAACTCACTTTACTCGACTTCCGCTTCTTACACCTGGCCTTCTAGAAGTTTAACAACTGCATGACACTTCCCACATGTTCTTCCTCATCCTTTGCTTCTCCGTTGATGCCTTAGATCAAATCTATCTCAGTAGCATTTAACCAATAGACCGCTACTAACTTTAAACCTTTCTGAAGATCATCTTCTCTCGAGCCATTGACATTAGAAACATCGACTCAATCCTGAACTACCGCACCCCGCGATCTCTGACAACCACTTCTCCCATACTAACTCAATGTATCCTGCCCTAAAGGAGAATTGTAGAAGATCAAAATACCAGCGAACTTAACATATTCAATCAATGGCGATGACACCATATCACAGATGAAATTCTACCATGCTATAAAATACCAAGTCTCATTACTCCATCAACCCAAACCTGAACAATTATAGTCCGGTTGCCTTTCCTCCGCCGGGAATAAAGTACCGAATCTCTAAATCATGCACTGAGTAGGCCTCCTTTCAGGTCATTCACTGCCCCAACATATTGGTAAACTATCACATTAATACTGGGCGATATCAACGCAGGAATCGTCATAACATCGATGCCAAATCTCAAAGCCTTAGGTAATACTGATACTATGCTGAAATGACAGAACAACCTTCTGCAAGGTGATGACAATAGCCCAAACAACTACACAGGGAGAAACATCCCGCACCAAATCTGCAGTAGCATTACAATTCCTCAATTCCCGATTTATAACAAGCGCTTCACGTCGCGTAAGATTGAATGGAAAGGAAATGAAGGCATAAGCCTCAAAGGAATCAAACCACACGATGAGGAATCAAGAAGGGAAGTGCTCTTACAGCCATGTAGCCTCTCGAAGATAAGTACAGACGTCTCCGTACCGATCCACAAAACTCTACTAGACTTGCTCATGACTCGAGAAACCTAAGGGACCTAGAACTCTGATACCATGTTGTCACGACCCAAAACTCACTAAGGGTCGTGATGGCGCCGGACACACTGTCAAGAAAGCCAACACCAAGAAGATAATTAAATTCTCATTTTAGTATTTGTCGAAATCATTTTCTTTATACATTAAACAATAATTAATGAAATTCACAAAAATAAGCATGAAGTCTTAAACAAACTTAATATTGAATAATCTCGTAATCATCCCAGAACCCGGTGTCACAAGTGCATGAGCTACCCCTAGGGAACAATGTAATACAACAACCATTCGGAATACAAATTGGACAGAAAGTAAATACAGTAATCTAAAAGAGACTCTGCTAGCTGCGAGTCGTCTCGAGAAGTGCCGCTCACCTAAGTCTCCGTATCAACCATGCTGCTACGTCCACTAGGTCACTAGAGATACATGTGCCTGTGCAGCAAAAATGCACAACAAGTGTAGTATGAGTACAAAAAAACAACGTTTACTCAGTAAGTCAGTGTCGGTTCAAGGGCCAAGCGGCTGAGGCAAGGCTTTAGCCCCTAAGCTTCTAAGGCCCCACTTTTTTTAATTAATAGTAAAAATAGGTTAATCTATGATAATTATATTAGAAAATATTTAATATTCATGGTAAAAAAGTATAAGATTGATGGTGACTGATGATTAATTTATATTCTAATTAATGTTATATTTTTTTCCTTTCTCATTAAAAATCTTGTATTTTAAATTCTCCTTCGCCATCATTTAATTTTCTATTTTCTAAAAAACACGAACGAAAGGCATTGAAAAGATTAAAATTGCGTTTCTCGTTCTTTCTCTAATTCTCAAGCATTGCAGCAAACAAATTAAAAATATTAAAATTTGATTTGGTATAAAATTATTAACATTTAGAATCGGGTTCGATTATTCTAACTTGCTACTATCTTTTTCTTCAAATTTGAAATTTATTTGTGTATCTTCATCTATAGTAGTGTATTGATTTTCATTATTTTATCAGAATTTAAATATGTCAACTATAAATATGAATCATGTTACTTAATATGATTTTTTTTAAAGTAAGCCTCTTAATATTGGTTAAAAAAGGCCTCTTAATAAACTTTGGCTTTATGCCCCCATTGTTCTTGAGTCGGCCCTGCAGTAAGTATCCCGAATCTCGAAAAAATAGAGACGAGAGGTCGACTTTGACACTTACTAGGGGTCCAATAATAATAATACCAATAGTATAGAAAATTGGAGATTTTCATAATAATGACTTTAATTCAATAGCATGAGGCAAGTAAATAATTCTTCTATTAATAGGAAATTTTTAAATTTGTTTTCGCCATTTATACATTTATCTTAGGACAGGGAGGCAATATCATCATTTATAGATTTGCAAGTCAAGCAATACAAGCATGCACAAACCATGCCGAGGTCGTACGACCTGATCCAATAATATATAAACTGTGCACTGCCAGAGGGTCGAATGACGCGAATCATAGATGCATCTATTTAATTTACCGAAGCGTTAAGGCCATTGCACAATATATAAACACATTCAAACAGTCCATCAAGAATTCATCAAGGAGCAATTATCCAAGAAAAAGACAATTTCTTTTTAAAAAATCAAGAAACGATGTCTAGTCTTTTAGAAATTCATTTACACGTTCGATGTGTTTTAAGCATTTTTAAATTGACAACAAGATTTCAAATATTGAAAGTAAAGCATGCTTTTAGGTCCTAGACTACCCGGACTTAAGCATAATAGTAGCTACGCACTGTCTCTCGTCACCTCGTGCATACGTAGCTCCCACAAATAAAAGCATGTATCCAATTAATTCACCTATGGGGACAATTCCCTCTTACAAGGTTAGAAAAGAGGCTCACCTCATCTCAAAGCCTTTATCCCAAACCAAGAACGCGCTCACACCTCCAAATCGAAGCCAAACGATCCAAAAACTATTCAAATGGGGTAAGAACTAGTCAATACATACTCAAGAGTTCATATTATAATTATTAAACTAATTTCCCAACCTTAAATGCAAGGTTCCTAAAATTCATCCTCGGGCCCATGTGCTCGGATTCCGGAAATTCTCGAAGAAAGTTGCTACCCAAAGGATCAAGAATATATGATTTTTACTCCATTCCATAATAAATTTCGTGGTTAGATCTTGTTTTTATCAAAACCCTAGGTTTTCACCTAAACACTTGATATTTCCTAATTTTTACATGTTAATCTGCCCATAATCTATGTATTTAACTCATGTTGTGTAGAAATTACTTACCTCAAAGTGTTAGATGAAAACCTTCTTCCAAAAGCTCCAAAAATCGATTAAGAGGATGAAGTGAAATTAAATAATGGCCTAAATCCCGCATTAAAAGAGCTGGACATAGCCCTATGATGTTGCATTTGCGACACCAGGTTCGAAAATGCGAGGATCGCAAATGCGAAGCCTGGGCTTCAGCTGTTGGGATCGCAAATGCGACCACAAAGTCGCAAATACGACGTCTACTAGGATCGCAAATGCGAACACTGCCTGGATCGGGATTCATCGCAATTGCGAAGCTTTCATCGCAAATGCGAGGTTCGCATTTGCAAACAATTTCTCACATTTGTGAGACCTCCAACTGTGCCAAGAACACCAGAAAATCTGGTGTGCTTTCAACTCCTCTCACACGTCCGAAACTCACACGAGCTCTCAAGGCTCCACACCGAATACTCACACAAGTCTAACAACATCATACAAACGTGCTCTCGCTATTGGAACACCGAAATAACATAAAAAACCACGAATTGGACGCCAAGACGCATGAATTTACTCATGAACTCTAAGAACTTCTAAAACACTTTCGCGCGTCTGATTCCTATCAAATCAACTCGGAATGACGTCAAATTTTGTGTGCAAGTCTAAATTGACATTACGGACCTACTCCAACTTTCGGAACTGAAATCCGAACCCGATATCAAATAGTCTACCCTCGGTCAAACTTTCCAAAAACTTCAAGTTTTAACTTTTCGCCAAATGACTCCTAAACGACCTACGGACCTCCGAGTCTACTTTCGGACGCGCTCCTAAGTCCAAAATCATCATACAGAGATTTTCCTAGGCTCGTAATCCCAAACGTACGCCTAGAATGGAAAAATCCACTTCAACCCAAGCTTATGGAATTTGCTCAAATTGCCGACTTTCACTATTAGGCGTCGAAACGCCCTCAGGTCATCCAAAACCCAATCCGAACATACGCCCGAGTCCAAAATCATCATACGAACATGCTGGACCCTTCAAATCCTGATTCCGGGGTCGTTTACTCAAAAATTCAATCTTAATTAATTCTTTCAACTTAAAGCTTCCGAAATGAGAATTTTTCTCCAAATCAACTCCGAACTTTCCGAAATTAAATTTCGACCACACGTATAAGTTATAATACCTGAAGTAAAGTTGTTCATAGCCTCAAACTGCCGAACGATACACTAGAGCTCAAAACGACCGGTCGGATCGTTACACTAATGCTCGCTCAATAGTAGATTACTCTAAAATTGTTACTCATTTGTATCAAGTTATCTCACATTATTTTCATTTATCAATCTGTTAAAAAATAATATATTTTTATATTTTGAAACACTGGACTTCAAACTTCATATTTATCATTAATGATTAGTTTTATTGTCGTGCCAATATTATAACACATTTAAGATTACAAATTATACTTTGTGATTAGTCAAACTGCATAATATAAATTGAAATGGAAAATAATACCTTAATGTTCATTGATTAGTGAAATAAGAGATAATAATTCGGGAAATGTGAGATTATTTTATCCCATATTTGGTGAATTTTTAAATTGGAGATTGACAACCCTAGTATTAATTTATACCACAATTACAATATTATTCTATATCACATTGAGGTTGAGATAATAATCTCGGAATAAAATAATACAATGATAAGGATGTCCTTCTCCAACTATCTAATATACACCAAATATATGTTTTATATACCCCATATATTCAATTTTTAATCCAATAAATTAATGTTTAGTAATAAAAATATATTCCATTAAATAATCTCGTCAGTATTTAATTTCTGTATTATAATTCCATCAATATAGTCTCTAGATAACTTGTTTGCCAAGCATACGACCCTTATACTCTTATAGGTTAAATGTGTAATATCTTACACTCACCAATTAGTCTCTTTCCTAGGCCTCCTCCATCAATATATATATATATATATATATATATATATATATATATATATATATATATATATATATATATATATAGAGAGAGATAGATAGATAGATAAATTGTTTTGACAAAAAAGCAAAGATAAATTAATTAAATATTAACTTCCATTAATCCAAACAAACCAATGATGAAGTACACGCCTTTGTTGCAGGCATGTTTTTGGTTTTGAGTTTGAGGTCTTCCACATATTTGCTTGTCCCCACTTTTAATCAAATTTTTACTACTCAAAATATACTTCTAAAAAATAAACTCAACATGTACTTATAAGGGATCCTTTTGTTTAGAAATAAGATATGTAAAAATAATAATACAAAAATTATTCATATGGTGATAAGTAATATATAAATTATTATGTGACTACAAATAATGAACGTATTGTTATGTAGTGATTAATAATGAATAAATGTTTTTACATGAATTATTTAGTCTAAAAAGGATAATTTTATCTTTAAATATATTAATTAATATATTACTAAAACATATATTTTTATTCATGTTTATCTTGCATAAACTAATATATAATTTTTAACTAATTAAACATTATTTATAACGTCACTCAAATAATATACTCCTTCCGTTTCAACTCACGTGAACCTATTTGACTTGACAAGGAATTTAAGAAACAAAAAAAAAATTGAACTTTATGGTGTAAAATGAGGTACTTATATTTTGTATGGTTATAAATTATTATATAAAGATAAATTATTCTTAAATATATAAAAAAGAATTTTTACACAGACTTAAAAACAAATAGATCACATAAATTGAAAGGAAGAAAATAGGCCAAATACATATACAGAACATTAAACTTGGCCCAATTTTTCATTTTGGCATTTTAACTTAGTCTTGTTCCATTTAGACTTCCAACCCCAATTCTTTGGTTCCAGTTTGACACAAAAAAAAAATTTCCAGGTAAAACTGTAGCGCGTGCAAATACCCAGCTGCTACCCTCACCCCACCCCACTGTCCCCCAACCCCCCGCAATTTTTTTTTTACTCTTTTTTGTAATTTGAAATTATTATTTTTTTCGTTTTTTCTGCCCACATCCCGGGAAAAAATATTTTTTGATATATTTTCAGTAATAACTACGGGTTCAACTGAACCCATAACTTTCGACGCGGAGTAAAAATTCATTAAAATTATAAAAAAATAGATATAAACACATAACATTTAAAAATATAATGGGTTCTTTTGTTCCACTTTGACACAAAAACTTTTATCCCAAGTAAAAATGCAGCACGGACAAATACCCAGCTGCTACCCCCACCCCCCGCAGATTTTTTCTGGTTCAATTGAACCCATAACTTTCGATGCGAAGTAAAAATTTTTATGTAAAAATTCATTAAAATTGTAAAAAAACTAGATATAAACCTATAACTTTTAAAATATAATGGGTTCAATGTTAAAAACATTAAAATTGAATCCATTGGATTTAAATTCTGGATCCGCCTCTACGCCGGGAGTATGAAATTTGGCTTAAAAAATGGCTCTCACGCGTCTACAAGGATGAGGCAAATCCATGGAATCTAGTCAGCTTTTGTGTCAAAGTGGAACAAAAAAAATGGGGTTGGAGGGCCAAAATGAAACAAGGTTGAGTTAAAGTGCCAAAATTCGAAACTGAAATAGTGCCATTTTTGGCACAAAATATGTTTCTACTATTAAAAAAAAAGTTACATTTCTACATAAGACACAATATAATACTGTGTTTTACTTTAACAGAAAGTTAGCCATTAAAGTTAAACACAGTATTATATTGAATTATAGGAAAACGCATTACAATACTGCGTTTTCCTTAAACGCATTATTGTACTGCGTTTTCCTTAAACGCAGTATTGTACTGCGTTTCCCTATAAAAAAATATAGGGCCCCTATATTATACTGCGTTTAATTAAATCCCTATATTTTATTATAGGAAAACGCATTACAATACGGCGTTTAAGGAAAACGCAGTATTGTAATGCGTTTTCCTATAATAAAATATAGGGCCCTTTCTTCTTCCCCACGATCACGACAGAACCTCAATTTTTAAAAAAGCAATCCCCACCACTGCTGGTCCCCTCTCCCTCCGAATTAAAAAAAAATCTTGGGCCCCACCCGTCACACAAAAAGCGAAGAGTGTAGGTCCCGCACACAACACAAGCCTTGGATTCCTTCTTTCGGGTTCAAAAATTCGATTTGGATCTATTTCAAAAAACTTAAATCGAGGTATTTCGATTTTGTTTATGTCGAAACTCGAAGAGCATATGCATATTTGTTTTGTTGAATGTGTTTCCACGTTGATTTGTGTTATGTTTGTGTTTAAATTTGTATGTTACTTTTACCCGGATTGAATTATTAGCCTTGGGACAAAAAATAGTTAAAACTTGATAAATAATTTTTATTGTTAATGTTATGTTTTTATTTGCTTAAATAATAAATAAATATTATTTATTTAGTTTGTTGTTCATATGTATGTTATGTTTGTTGTTTTTATATGTAATAGTGGCCTTTTAGCGTAGTAAAATATAGAGCCTTTTAGCGTACTAAAATATAGAGCCTTTTAGCGTAGAGTCTCTGAAGTTTAAGTATGTACTAATTACAAACTCTATCCAATTACACTTTACAAAATTAATTATTTAATTTATAAAAATAAACTTACAAAACTAACAAATTAATATATGTTGTCAAATTAACTCAAATATTGAGCCTGGAACCCATAGATAATTACTCAGTCCAATTCAATAATTAATTATTTAATTTATTAAACTAACAAAATTTTAAACTTATTGAAATTGACACACATAATAATTAAGGATAACTTGGTGCTACTGGGCCTCAAATATCGAGCTTGGAACTCATAGATAATTACTCAGTCCAATTAAATAATTAATTATTTAATTTATTAAACTAACAAATTTCTAAAAATGTTGAAATTGACACATAATAATTAAGGATAACTTGGTGCAACCGGGTCTCAAATATCGAGCCTGGAACCCATAGATAATTACTCAGTCCAATTAAATAATTAATTATTTAATTTATTAAACTAACAAAATTCTAAAAATGTTGAAATTGACACACATAATAATCAAGGATAACTTGGTGCTACCGGGCCTCAAATATCGAGCCTGGAACCTATAGATAATTACTCAGTCCAATTAAATAATTAATTATTTAATTTATTATAACACAAACACACAACTAATATTGTTTAAATTACAGTAGACGACATGGACTTGCCGCTTGTGAATTCTGGACCAGCCGAGGATCAGATATTAGTGATGCAGGGCGACCATAGGTCCTCCTATATACGAGAGGGACATATATTGGATCAGACTCTCCGCGCCAGGAGGCCTAACAATTTGTGGGACTTCTTAAGGCAGAGACATTTCCATCCCCGCGTAGTCGAGCGCCTAGAGGCTACAAGCTTCCTTACGATTTTTCGGATTGGGTGGATGCAGCTCGATTGGTCTCTCATCACGGCGTTGATAGAGCGGTGGTGACCGGAGACACACATTTTTCACTTTCCCACTGGAGAGGCCACCATCACGCTTGAGGATGTTCAGGTTTTGTATGGGCTGCGTGTAGATGGACTGGCTGTTGCACTGCCCCAGTACATGATAGCTATGACGCGTCCCCAGTATTTGGATTTGATGGGGCAGTATACTGGTTACAGACCACAGGGTGAGGCTGCACTTAGAGGGGGCAGTCGTGTTTCTATGACAGCTATCAGAGAGCATATAGAGGTATTGCACCCAGACATTACCGGTGAGACAGAGGCTATCCATATTGAGCGGTACACGAGGTTGGCGCTGCTCCTTTTTTTGGGGTGTCTTGTTCCCGAACACTTCGGGAAATCTAGTGAGTATGCGCTTTCTGCATCATCTGCACCAGCTAGATGAGTTACCCCCAACTGGGGTGCTGCTATTCTAGCATACCTGTACAGGAGTATGTGCCGGGCGATCATGGGCAGCCAGGTGGACATATGTGGATTTTTGCCGCTTTTACAGGTGACAACATTTTCGAATACTCTGTTCATTACTCCGAATTCTATATGGTCAAAATGACTCTTAAATTTTACGTCAACCTTTTATCTTAGATTTGGGCCTGGCAGTGGATCCTGCCGTTGCAACCACCTCTACCACCACTAGAGCCGGGTGTAGCACCTCCGTTTCTCCCTCTAGCTACGAGGTGGGTTCTCCGGCGTGGGAACTACCGAGGGACTGATGCTCATCATAATCTCCCCCTTGTCAGGGATGTGTTAGATATGTTGGTGGCCGGACAGGTAAATATGTACCTAAACTTACTTGTTATAAATTCACTTGTGTTGCGCATACTCACTTTTATGTTATTATTTGATACTTCATCTGGACGCTATACAGCGACAAGTTGCTAGCTCAGCTGCCCGATTATTGCTCAGTCGACCGACTACTTTGGAGCACTTTCGTCCCGATGATATTCTTCGATGTGGTTGAGCATCATGCCACAGAACGTGTGCTTCGCCAGTTTCACCGTCCCCAGCCTATACCGGGGAAGCCTGTATGGGTGTCTACACATTATCAGTGGGATGACCGTGACAGGGTGGACGATGCATTTGTAGGATGGCTAGAGCAGCAGGTCCATATTTAGGACCAGCGAGAGTACCGTATTCCGTCACCACCTTCACATATCCAGCAGGCCACTATTGAACTGCATACGTCATGGTACCGTCGTCACACACGACTGATGATCGGGAACCCCATTCATGTACTTGGCGATCAGTACAGACCATACGCAGGGAGGCACGAGGCACTGGTATGTTTTTGTGGCTTATTAATATCTTATAGTTGTGATATAGCGTTATTTAATTAATATTTTAAATGTTGCGCAGGCTATTGGGCATCACATGTTCTACCAGTTGGGACAGGAGATGCAGCAGCATGGCGACAGTGCTGCAGTCGTTGAGTATGGCCGGCGGGTGGAACAGATGGCTCATCGGACCCTGTATCAAGCGAGAGATGGCGCGAGGTTGGATCACGAGGCTGAGTATGCGGCGCCAGAGGAGTACCATCGAGGTAAGGCTGTCCCACGAGGCAGGGGTAGGGCACGAGGGAGGGGTGCCCCACGAGGCAGGGTTGTCCCGCCAAACAGGGGTGCCCCACGAGGCTGCGAGGGACGGCGATGAGGTAGTCCCCAGCAATGGGGCGTTGAGGCACCTGTCGACCCACCTGTTGAGGCACATAATGAGGATCTTGGAGATGATCAGCCGGGTTATTTCCCTCAGCTAGATGAGCCTTCCAGCAGCATGCCGTCGTACAGCCTTCAGTTATCTCTGCCAGCATCGCAGGTCACCCCGTTAGATGCATTATTGATCACGGGTATATTCGACGGAGATGTAGACCAGTTCTTTTCAGGCCCATCTACTACAGCTGAGGATCGGCCGACCCGGGACGTGGATGGCGGGCACAGGTTGAGTTATGCCTCATCCCCGGCGGTTGATCCGGATCTACCACAAGCGCAGGTATGTTTTTATTACTATAAAATTTCAATTTGGTTTCTTTTCCTTAATGAATTGCCATTAATTAATTTTTAATTTTCTTATTAAGGCTTCATCCCAGCCCATTACGGAGGCCACTGTATGCGCTGATGAGGACACCACAGATGCATATACTCAGGAGGCTGATGAGACCACGGTGAGATAATGTTTTTGACTTAACACGTACAATACTAATATACATTTTCACATGCTAAGCTTAGTACTTGTTTTGTAGGTTGCTGGCGGCTTTTACCAATCCTGAAAGTTGTACTGTCGACGCTTCTGCGCATCCTCACATAAAGAGGCAACTTGATAATGATGATCCCGATAGTGTACCCGGGCGACAGGGGATGCGACTCAGGCCATCAGCAGCACTGAAACACACAGGCTGCAGGACTCATTGATTTATTATGTTTGTACTTTGTGTAAATATTACATTATGTATATAATGATAACAATTCTATTTTAACAACAATTTTATTTTAACTGCGGTTGAACAACAATTTTAGTTTAATAGTACAACACAAACACAAACATATCAGACCTAACACAATACAAACAATATAAGTAATGAAAACACTTGACAAGAGAAACATAAAGATACATTACTGCAATCAACACGTACATGCCATTGTTTAGTCACGACCGCCTAGTATTCTCTGCTCCAACCACTTGAGCTGGTCTTCCAGATTTTTTTCTCTTCTTCCACCTCCTTGAGTTTCACCTTCAACTCCGCAATTTCTTGCTTGGATTGGCGCTCTTTGTCCCACTGCCCCGTACACACATTATGAAGATGATACAACTTGTCTTTGTAGTATTCCCACTTACAAGGTTCATCAATCCATATCTCAAAATTGCATATAGGCACGTCGGGTTGCCTATAAAACTTTTTCATACACGCCCAGTAGCGGCGTCCAGCTTCTTCCCAACAATCGTACATCATGCATTTGTTTCCGCATTCGCACCTTGGGACATAAAGGGGTTGTTGAGACATTTCTTAAAGAGAAACTTTGGTTTTATGCAAATATTTACTATCGGTTGTTGTTAAGTGCCAAAAATAACTAGAATGCACTCATTATTTATAGGCAAGATTTCATATAAAACATAGTATTATACCACGCTTACATACACACAAAATGTTGTATTATACCACGCTTATATTAACTTTTTTCTGAAACAAAATAGCTTTTTCAGAACGACAAGACAACTCACAAAATGTAGTATTATACAACGCTTTACATATTAAATTTTTCTGCAACAAAACAGCTTTTTCTGCAGTCATTTGAGCTTTTTTCGTTTCAGCTTTTTTGAGAACGACAAGACAACTCACAAAACGTAGTACTATACCACGCTTTACATACACACAAAACGTAGTATTATACCATGCTTTGCATATTAAATTTTTCTGAAACCAAAACAACTTTTTCACATGGTTTTCAACTTTTTCTGCAGTCATTTCAGCTTTTTTCGTTTCAGCTTTTTTGAGAACGACAAGACAACTCACAAAACGTAGTACTATACCACGCTTTATATATAGTTTTTTTTTAATTTTTAGATTGTTCTTTTTTAGTAACATCAATAAGTTGAATATCTAGCAATTCTATGAAGAAAATACTACATTATGTAAATAATTGCAACAATTCTATTTTAACAACATTTTTATTGTAACAGAAAAGACTTCAACAATTTTATTTTAACATGACAACACAAACACAACTGATAAACCTAAAGATACACATAACACAAGTAATGAAAACACTTGACAAGGGAAATATAAAGATACACTACTACGCTCAACACGTACAAGCCACTGTTTAGTCACGACCGGCTAGTACTTTCTGCTCCAACCACTTGAGTTGGTCTTCCAGCTTTTTTTCTTCTTCTTCCACCTCCTTGAGTTTCGCCTAAAACTCCTCAATTTCTTGGTTAGATCGGTACTCTCTTTCCCATTGCCTCGTATACAAATTATGAAGATCATAAATTCTGCCTTTGTAGTATTCCTGCTTACATGGTTCATCCGTTCATACCTCAAAATCACATGTAGGCTCGTCGGGTTGCCTATAAAACTTGTTCATACACGCCCATTAGCGGCGTCCACCTTCTTCCCATCAATCGTACATACTGCATTTTTTCTGCAATAGCACCTTGGGATATAAAGGGGTTGTTCAGACATTTCTTAAAGAGAAACTTTGGTTTTATGGAAATATTTGCTATTGGTTATTGTTAAGCGCAACAAATAACTAGAATGCGCCCATTATTTACAGCAAGATTTTACATAAAACGTAGTATTATACAACGCTTTACATATTAAAGTTTTTCTGAAATAAAACAACTTTTTCGCAGTCTTTTCAGCTATTTTCAGAACGACAAGACAACTGATAAAACGTAGTATTGTACCACGCTTTACATATTAAAGTTTTTCTGCAACGAAACAACTTATTTGAACAACCATATCAAAAGGTCATGTTAAAAAATAAGATGTAACAAGATTGTGGAGCATAATTTTATTTGATAGATATTGCAACATACACAAGTACAGACATGTATTACAAATAACAAAACGAAAACAAAAGACTAGGGGTATTATTGATAGTTGGGTACATTCGACGAACTTGCACCAGTAGCTGGATTACCACCACCACGCACATCACCTGAAGGACATTTACGATAGTCGTGTCCTGTTTGCGAGCATATGCCATATTTACGCGCATAAACGGTGTCACCAACATCCATTTGGTTCCGTATACGCGTTCTCTTTTGCACTTGCAGCTTGCACAAATAGTCCTTGTTACACACCATCTTAGAAGGTTCCGGCGGCCAATAATGCTCATCACCTAATGGCTGCAACTGCCCACTATACGTGTCTATATATGCAGTAACACTGTATTGCCTATCGATATAGTTGGTTGCCCCAAAACCAACTTGTTGAAAGCACTTCAAGGCATGTTCTCTCAACATGTGGTAGATGGTCCATTTCCCACATGAACACAACCTTCTAGCTTCATTCACCGTCTGTAGATTATTCCCATGGTGTCCACGGATAGCGGTCTTAACTTCAAAAACACCCCGATCGTGATCGTACTGTAAAAATGAATGCCAATGTGCTCGCCTCCTGTACCTTTCAAATATTCTCATGGGTATTGGCATAAATTGAACACCCTTGTCCATCAATGCTGATGCTTCTCATGGGTATTGGCATAAATTGAATACCCATGTCCATCAATGCCGATGCAGCTCCATGCCTTTCAATTAACCTCTTCGCACTATGTTTGAATGTCATGCGGACCATGGCAGTGACAGGCAATCCACGGGCAGACTTCAACAAGCCGTTGAATGACTCCGACACATTTGTAGTCAGGGCTCCCCATCGTCTGCCGCCATCAACATGCAATGTCCACATGTGAAGCTCATGTCCCATCAGCCAATTATAGGCTCGTGGATCTAACTGTCGTATCGCTTCCATGCGCCTCATAAATTTGCACTGCTGGTGCTCAGTTACAACCATCCACATTAAGTCATGCAAGGCCTTGTTAGGATATTTCTTTTGGAAATTGGCCTTCAGGTGCCTCACACAGTAAAGGTGGTATGAATAGGGTTCCTGCCATTTAGGCAAGTGCCGTACAGAACTTAAAATACCACCATGTCGATCAGATATTAGACAAATACTTGAACGTTGTTTGACAACGTGCTCTTCAAGTGGTTCAAAAAAAGCGTCCACGTCTCTTCGCTTTCGTTGGCACAAATGGCCAAAACAAGTGGAAATATTTATCCGTTGACATCTACTGCAACTGCAATCAAAAGCTTAATATCATACTTTCCATAGACATGAGTACTGTCTATGGAAATTACAGGACGACAATGCACAAAACCATCAATTGCTGGTTTAAATGACCAGAACACATAGTTGAAAATATATTGGGGTCTATCCGGACTTCGCTCACACCTCCATTCAACAACAGTCCCGAGGTTAAAGTGTTGCAGTGCGGCCATGTACCCGGGCAGAGATGAAAAAGACTTATCCCAGTCGCCATAAATAAGTTTAAAGGCACGTTTGCGACCGAGATATGCCTTTCTTTTGGTTATAGTACAACCATACTCCCGGTGGACGACTGTAATACACTCTTTAATCTTGAACCTAATGGACATTTCCAAATATGGAATCAAGACTAGAGAAATCAAGTCCACATCCAGGTTGAAGTGATTCTCATTGTATGTGTCCATTTCACATCTGTGGGTACTAATAAATTTACCCACTTTCTACAAACCTGATTTCTTCTTGCTGACACGCAACATCTAGTGACAATCCGTAAAGTCTCTACGGCATACAACCTTGTATACCTCCATAGTTGACTCACTTACCGTCGTCTCACGGCACTCTCTTACACTGTAGATTTTTACAGCCCTAATTAGGCGAGCTTTATCGGGGAAATACATGCCCTTTGCCAGCACCGTTGGTCTAGACTCATCCCACATCGGTGACCGAATTTTGTCATCATCCCTTGTGAGGGCATCCATGTCCGGCATACTTGGAAAATTATCAAGGTAGGGAATATTCCGCTCGTGAAATGGCACGTGGGACTCGTACACTCTTGGTCTATCGGGAGGTGGAAGAGCATGCTCCCTCGTCAGCTCAGGTTCAACATCCACTTCCTCCTCGTCATCACCCTCATCAGGGAAGAGTGTGTCATCTCCAGACTCATCCGCATTGTTGTCATAATCACTACCATCTTCCTGACTCTGCGTATCTGCCAAATCACGAGTCAGTACGTCGTCTATGGGCAGCTGTGTGAGGTCAGGAACATCAAGATGCTCGTTTTCACTGCACAAAAAGAACACAATGATAAGCTACCCAACTAGATAAATACTTTACATATAGCTATATCACTTTACTTGCAAGTTGTACTGTCTTGACGTTTCATGATGGATATTTTCTTGTTGGTGATGACTCCCGGATGAACCACCATGGTCCAATACGCCAGAACTACGCATATTCCAACTAGGGACGGGGTCATAACTTGTAAAATTCATATCCGGATGGTACCCCCTATGAAAAATATGATTGTTAATACAAATTCAATTAAAACATAAAATAAACATCGCTAAATCATAGAAAAATTGAAGTTTACTAGTCGTCTGTGGATTATATAAAGTCGAAAAATTATTTTGTGGTTGCTCATTCACCGGTGGTGACAAGTTTAAATCAAGGCAAGCTTTTTCATCAGCAATCTGTCTGGCAAAAACTGCTCCAGAAAAATCACCTGATGACTGGGGGTTATCCCTACTATGCATGCCCTCATTATTGGGAACGTCTTCAACCTTGACGTACATTTTCAATAACTTTATTACAATAAATTCTCTGTATTCATCCGGAATCCGCAAAAAATCTCTAAGAGTTTCATCATCTTCGATGTTAAACTCAGAATAATAAGCAAACCCCTGCGGAGTCACAGAATACGGAAATCTACCGGTTACTTTAAGGTTAACCGAACGTTTCCTCACATTCATTTTTTACGTAACAATGATACCAATTTATCGTACTCCATTGTAAGCGACAATTTAATATTACACTGTGGAGGTGAGCTATACCTCACAGAGTTATTCTCCAGTACAACCTCACCCCCAGTATAATAAAACTCTTATTTTTGGCTCTTCAAACATTATAAAAAAATGATTGATAAGAAGAAGAGAGAAGTATGAACGGAAGTTTGAAAGAAAGTTTTGAATGGATTTTCATAAAATTCAAACGACTTTAAATAAGGCAAGCCCGAGCTTGGGGTACATTTTTTTTATGTAAAACGCAGTACAATACCACGTTTTATGTATTTGAATTATTGTTATTTCAGTTATCCGCAGAACACTTATTGGTGGGCCCAAAAATTAGTGTAAAATGCAGTATAAAAATACTTTCAATGTAAAACGCAGTATTATATTACATTTTACACTAAAAAAATAAATATTCTCTGCAGTCCTGCTGAACTTTATTAAGGTGGGCCCAAATTTTATAGGGAAACACAGTACAATACTGCGTTTAAGGAAAATGCAGTATTGTAATGCGTTTTCTTATAAAAAAATTAATTTTTTAATAAAACGCAGGATAATACGTATTATAATACTTTAACGGCAAACTTTCCGTTAAAGTAAAATGCAGTATAATGCTGCATTTTACTTTAACGGAAAGTTTGCCGTTAAAGTATTATAATACTGCATTTTATGTAGAAATGTAACTTTTTTTTAAAACAGTAAAAACGTATTTTGTGCCAAAAATGACACTATTTCAGTTTCGGACTCGTTTAATTGGGCCAACTATCTTTTTGTAGTTATTCCTTTACCAACCAAACGACCCCTTACTATTACTTACATTTCAGCACATTGGGCGTTAAAACTTTATTTTTTTATCCAAAATTATATAAAAATAAAAAATAAAAAAAAAGGAGAGATTCTTGGTAGATCATTGTCTTTCTGACTTTCTTGGTATTTGTGAAACATCAAAATAATGTCATTTACGTGAACCCCATTTGGGAACTTGAGGCTCTCAACTTTCCCATTTGGTCATTTCTGCAAAATTCCCCATTTGAGAGTCTCTTATTTTGAAGATATTTGTTCCTATGGTGAAAATTTGGACATGGGTATTTGCTAAAGATTGTATTTTTTTGTGAACCCCATCAAGGAATTTGAGGTTCTTTATGTTCCCATTTGGTTATTTCTGCAAATTATTGTGATCTGTGGTCATTCTTGGTGAAAAGTTTCAATCTTGGTATTTGCCAAAGATTGTATTTTTGGTGAACCCCATCAAGGAATTTGAGGTTCTTTATGTTCCCATTTGGTTATTTCTGCAAAATTATTGTGATCTGTGGCCATTCTTGGTGAAAAGTTTCAATCTTGGTATTTTCCTGGAAAATTTGGAGTTTCTTAGATTATGCAGCAAATTTGTGATGTGGGGCATTTGAGAATCTTGAATTTGTGACATTTTGGATCAACAAAAGGTGAAAAGATAATAACTTGATTGTTGTTTTAAGTGGTTAAAGATTTGATTTTTATGGTTTCAGCCAGCTCAGGTATTTCCCTTTTTTACCTCAAGGTGACAAAGTCTTGATTTTTATCAATAATATTGTAGAAATTGGTCACTGTCAAGATTGTACCTATCATATTTTGTATATATAGAAAAAAAGTTGTATATTTAATTGGTCGATTGATCAAGTCAGAAAGCATATTGGTTTGAGGTGTTAAAAAGGGGTTCATTGGATTTTATTATAAGATTGAGATTCTGATTTTTCAGACAAATTGAGTTTGAAATTATGTGTAAAGAAAGTTTGGTTGTGAGGTTGTTATAGTTTGTTAGAAAGGAAGGAATTTCTTTATATGATGATTATGACGATGATGATTCGGATAGTTTTAAGGATCATTGTGTAAATACAGAGACCAAAATCCCAGTTTTAGGATTTAGTTGGAGTTACAAGGTACAGATGGTCCTTATCTACTGCTAACATCATGCCCGAACGATATCCGAAAACTATGCGATTTTTGAGCCTTGTTGGGAATTCATTCGGATGTTCTGCATCAGGCGAGCGATTGGTTTCTGCTGCTAGAGATGGTGATCTTCAGGAAGCCAAGGCTTTACTGGAGTATAATCCTCGGTTAGTGAGGTATTCCACTTTTGGTGTTCGAAATTCACCCCTCCATTACTCTGCCGCCCAAGGACATCACGAGGTAGGATATGAAGTTAAAAATTGAGTTGTTTTTTTAAGAATTGATGGTGACATAGTTTAAGTCAACACTTAGTGAATTTGTCTGCAAATCAATCATTTGAGTGTTCGTTGTCGTATCAGATTGTTACTCTCTTGCTTGAGTCTGGAGTTGACATCAATCTCAGAAACTACCGGGGGCAGGTAGATCTTATTCCCCTTTATTTTGTATTTTATACTTAAAAAAAAAAAGAAAAGAAGGGCAGCCCGGTGCACTAAGTCCCGCTTTGCGCTGTATCCAGGAAGGGCCGGACCACAAGGGTCTATTGTACGCAGCCTTACCCTGCATCTGTAAGAGGTTGTTTCCACGGCTTGAACCCGTGACCTCCCGGTCACATGGCAGCAACTTTACTAGTTACGCCAAGGCTCCCCTTTTTTATTTTGTATCTTATACTTAATTCTTGTTAGTTGATTGAAACTAGTATTTTGTCATATGGTTAACAGACAGCACTGATGCAAGCCTGTCAGTATGGTCACTGGGAAGTTGTTCAGAGCCTCATTCTTTTCAAAGCCAATGTATGACAGTTTATTGTTGCGGTATATTCGCTTTGAAGTATTAAGAATGTTCTTGCCTTGTGAAATTTCAACTTTTTACTATTTTTCTAGAGTAGCGGCAGTGTGTCAAGATTCATCAAAAGCTTACAGTTTGTATTGGATCTTAGATTCATAGGGCTGATTATCTCAATGGAGGCACGGCGCTTCATTTAGCTTCTCTGAATGGACATTCCCGATGTATACGGCTTCTCCTTGCTGATTATATTCCTAGCATTCCTAATTTCTGTAATGTCATGAGAAAGAGATCGAGAAATGAGGACTCAATACAAGAATTTGATGACTTGTATATCCCTTATTTAAACTTTTCATTTGATTTCTGGTCATCTCCTGCTTCTATTAAATGTAATAACCTGAAGTTCGTTCTGCTTTCTCCAGTGCACTGCATGAGGTGATCAATAGACCTGCCGATGGTGGGATTACCGCCCTTCATATGGCAGCACTGAACGGCCATGTTGAAAGTCTGCAGCTACTCTTGGACTTAGGGGCTTCTGTCACTAAGGTTACTGTGGAAGACGGGACTACAATTGATTTGATAGGTGAGACAACTTTCCGAGTTCTGTCTAGTATCTCTTATACCAAATTGATCTCTTGAATGCCCTATTACACCCCCCCCCCCTCAAACCCCAAATCCCCAAAAAAGAAAAAAAAAGATTTTTGTAGCTCAAGGGGGGGGGGGGGGGACCGAGAGACCTTAGCTCATCAAATTCATATATTACTTGATAGCTTTCAGAACGAAGTACTAGAGATGCAGATACAAGATAACCGGAACCTAAACCCAGTTTTTCTATTTTATTTTTTTTTTGGTTTTTTGTATCAAGAACTATGTCAAGTTGTATTCTATTTTTCGCCGATTCCTATCTGAGGTACTGCCTGGTTCAGGTTGTCTGAAGAAGTGTTTGAAGTCACTTATACTTTCTAAACTTTTTTGTTTTCTTCTGGATTTGTTCTACTTGTGTTACCTACTTTTTGATAATTTACTTAGACAAGATTCTACTGATTTTCTTTTTTTTTGTTTTCTTGGCTGGCTATTGGAAACAACCTCTCTATCTCCACGAGGTAGGGGTAAGGTCTGCGTACACACTACCCTCCCCAGACCATACTATGTGGGAGTACACTGGGTTTATTGTTGTTGTTTTCTTGGCTGGTTTTATGTACACTATACCCTATTCCTTTACATGCATGTCCAGTACCATTATAAAAGAAAACTATGTGATTTCTTCCCATCTATCCAAGTCTTGGTGCATAGAACTGCCTGTTATGTGTTGCTGGTGGGAGGTAGCAGGTATCCTGGGGAATTAGTCGAGGTGCGTGAAACCTGGACCGGACACCACGGTTATCAAAAGAAAAACTATGTAAAAGAAATTCTATATTGCACAAACAGACTAGATGCTATCATTTAGTTCTAGGTCGGACGTTATCTCATTGCGACATGTTTTCTGTATAGTTCGTTAGTAAGGGAGAAAAAGGTTTCCAAAAATAAAAATCATTAGTGCAGATAAAGAGTGCAGTTACAGGTGCTCAACTAGTCTTTGAGAATGTCGACTGAAATATTCTCAACTAGACTTTGAGTGCAATTGCGCCTACAATTTAGAGGAGGCTTCACGCCATGATCAAGAAGCAGAGTTGATATCATTTTTTTTTTCTCTCTTTTCTAAAAGGTAATTCTTTACCTTGCAGGTGCAGGAAGTACACCACTTCATTATGCTGCATGTGGCGGGAATGCTCAGTGTTGTCAGGTGTGTTTCTCTTCTTTATGCTTTTCTTTTTTAGTTTGCTGGTATACTTGGTGCAAGTTCTGAAGTTGTGATTTATCATTTTGTATCCCAACTTTCAGCTTTTAATTGCCAGGGGTGCGAGTCTCAACGCAGAAAATGCGAATGGGTATGATATCTTTACATCATTTTAACATCTTTGAAATTTACTAGAACTCTCTTTACTTGTGCATACTTGTTCTCCGTGTTAATTCTAATGGACTATTCTGCATTCTGGAATCTTCCGCCATATTTGTTTCAGCTCATGAGTCGTTGAGGATATTATCACTTATTTTGCTTCGCTCTTTTAGAGAAGTACGCAAGTTTGTCTATGTTTTCTCAAGCATATTATGTTCAGTTTAAGGCTGCGATGCTGGTGATCTTTGCGAAATAGCGTTCTTTGCATTCTTTTCATGCAAGAAGTGGATGTGACTACAGTAGTTGTTATGAATCTCCAGATACTGATAGATTTCGTTTAGTTGCTGAATGACAAATCAAATAGCAATTTGATTTGTCATTCAGCAACTAAAAGATCCCTATTGTATTCATGTCTTTCTGAACTTTGAGGTTTAGTGTCAGTTTGATTTGGTTATCTTTTTCATTCTTGTGTAGTTTTGCAGAAATAGAATTTGGAATGGGCTAGAGTGAGACCATGTACCTCTCTCCCAATTTTTATTATTTCACCATAATGTGGTTTTTTTACGACTAGATGTGATAAACTTTTTCCTAGCAGTACTATTTGATGATATACCGTGGAAATAGCCTCTTGCAGAAATGCAGGGTAAAGCTGCGTACAATAGATCCTTGTGGTCCGGCCCCTACCCGAACCCCGCACATAGCGGGAGCTTAGAGCACCGGGTTGCCCTACTATTTGATGATATACAAGTAGATACAACCACATATCCTAGATAAGCTTGTGACTGAATTCTCCAAAGTACTGACCAGATAATAAATGAACCTTGTTCCCTTTAAGACATCTTGTATTCCAGAATAGCCAAAGACGAAAGGAAAAGATATTAACATTGTAAATCGATGGAGAGCTTAAGAAAGGCAATCTTGTTTGGGCGCTGAGTTATTGAAACAGATAAATATTGTCGTATTCTCGTATGGCAACTCTTTTAGTAATTCTATCATGCCTTAGATAATTCGTCTAACTTGGATATTTTCCTTTACATGCTTTAAGGTGGACCCCATTGATGGTTGCTCGATCATGGCATAGAGATGGGCTCGAGGAAATTTTAAGTGCTCGTCCAGAAAGGCAACCACGTCCTCTTCCTTCACCGTTCTTATGCCTCCCTCTTATGAGTATAGTGAAGATTGCTAGGTGAGTTAGGTTTAGCAATATTGGTCGGACTCGCTGATGCACATGCATCAATTATATATGACACTAACAATGGCACATTTCATCTTATTTTCCTTTCTAGTAAGAATGCTGAAAATAACTTCTCTCGTTTATTGTTTTCTGCAGAGAATGTGGATGGAGAACAAATGATTTGCCATCAACTTGTTTAGATCCTTGTGTTGTTTGTCTGGAAAGGAAGTGTGCAGTCGCTGCAGAGGGTATGTCTTTCATTTTACGCTTAATAACATGCTCTTATAGTCATAGAAATATCACGACATGTTTAAGATCACAAGTTCTAAGGGTACATTTGGTACGTGCCAAAAGACTCTTTTCTTTCTTAAAACTCCATGTTCAGTCAAACTCCGCCATATGAAATGAAACGGGAGGAAACAGCCTCTTGCAAAAATGCAGGGTAAGGCTGCGTACAATAGACCCTTGTGGTCCGGCCCTTCCCCGGACTCCGCGCATAGCGGGAGCTTAGTGCACTGAGCTGCCCTTTTTTAGCATTGTTGTAACCAATATGTCAGTCTAGTTGCTGCAGTATCTTATGCTGCTATATTCTACAGGTTGTTTTCACGAGTTCTGCACGCGCTGTGCATTGTACCTATGTTCCACCAGCAGCACCTCAACTGCGGCACATGGTCCTCCGGGCTCGATTCCCTGCCCTTTATGCCGACATGGCATCGTTTCATTTGTTAAGCTGGCGGATACAATGCCAATCATCAAGGAAGCAGCGAGAACAAGCCTATCATTGCCGTTCTGTACATGTACAGCTGATGGACAAGAACCAACTACATTGGAAACGCCATTTTGCAAGCCGGATTTATATTGCTCTCGATTCTCCCCTCTTGGCTCTTCCTTCCGCTCATTAAGCTGCCAAAAGTTCCCGGCCTTGAAGTTCAGCCCCGGCCTTTGTATGGGAACCCCGGATACGAGTCCATCTTTAGTTCCAATAACCGCTGAACGAGAACATCTGACTCGATGTTCAAGATCCGGCTTTAGGCGATCAACGTCAAACGTTGAAGCTAGAAGATGGTTGTGTTCCTTCAGCCAATCTGTAGAAACTGGAAGCAGCTGCTGAAGTTGCCTATTCAACTATTTATTTCAAACTTAATTTACAGGTTTTTATCTCTTTCTTTTATTTTTTCCTTTTTTTGTTCCCCCCCCCCCCCCCCTTTTTTTTTTCTTTTCAAATGAGCTTTTGTTTGTATACCTTATGTCCACTAAATGTAATTGAAATATTTCATCTATATGAAGTTTGGCTTGTAAATAAGTAACATATATATGTTATATAAGTGAAAAGGAAAAAAAATCCTGGGCTGGTATTTATTGAAGTTCTCCTGTTTGACCAATTTATATTTTTTTTAATTCTTTTTGAGTTTTTTAAAAATAGTTCTTATTGATTCTTTTTTGTTGAAATTTTGTTGTGATTAACAATGTCGTTTTCTATCTATTTTTCTATTTCTTAGGATGCTGTTATTATTTTTTTATCTTCAATTGCTGTCACTGATCTACTGTCTATTGTTTATTTTTCTTCTTCTCGAGTCGAGGGTCTTTTAGAAACAGCCTCTCTACCCCTCTGGGGTAGGGGTAAGGTTTGCATACACTTTACCCTCCCCATATCCCACTTATGAGATTTTACTGGGTTGTTATTGTTGTTGTTGTTGTAGTAGTAGTATTAACAATGTCGTTTTCTAGTTAAGTGTGTTTTCATGAAGATGGGCAAGAGATTTTTTTTATTTTTTAGGTTTAACCATTCGATGTCCAGAATCTACTAGTTCGATTGATCCGGATTATTGTTGTATAAAGTTCACTATAGGATGAGTTTTAACGTTCTCTACTAGTGGCAGAGCCAGAATTTTCGTTAAGAGGTGTCAAAATGTATAAAAATAAACATACAAGAAAATTAAGGGGAGTCAATATATAATATATATATACATATAATTTATATTTTTACCTAAATGACACCCCTTTCTACAAAGTGGCTCCGCCACTGATCTCTACCAAAAGGAATTCCATTCTCGTGCTCGAAATCGAGACCCTTGAGCAAGTAAGAATTGTTGTCACTTTGAGTGTTAGTGAAAATTCAAGAAACAACAACGAACTTAGTGGATTTTCACAAGTGGGACCTGGAGAAGGTAGGATATACGCAATTAACCCTACCCTCTGAAAACAAATAGGTTATTTTCGTAGACCCTTGGCTAAAGATGAAAAGTCGAGGAAAATACTTAAATATGAACGTAAATACTGAAATCATTTTCTTCTTGAATGATAATTTCATTCTAATACCTCCCAAGGAAAATCTCTAACTAGCACCGGAATTATCATGTTAGTGTGATCAAATTCACTTGGTTATTTTAAGTTTCTTTTTCCACTATAATATAATTTTGATCACAAATTTCAAGCTGGCCTATTCAATTGATAGTCTTACTTTAACATCACAAAAATGTGAAATTAAAGTATGCTATAAAGTAGCTGGAAGACACGAAAATAAATGTATTATTTCTAAAATTTTGCCTATACTTCAAAGAACACAAAATATTTACGTATTACTTTAGATGTAAAATAATACTTAGCTTGTTCCCGAGCACACTATTAAAAATATAATACAAAAGATTAGCATTAATTAATGATTAATAATTATGGCAGTTAGATATTTATACATATAGCAGATTTAATTCAATTCAAATCGGCAAGAATCAAGCTATTTAAAAAGGCAGTCCTAGAATTTAATATATTTTCCTATTTTTTCTCTCCATTCTATACCATGTTTTATATTTTTTTTAGAAACCAATCCATTCCATAACAGATTTTTCCTTTCCATACATGGACCTTTTTATATAATGTAATGTAGCAAATTATACATCTTTATATTCTAACAAAATAAAATACATATATTTACGAAAAAATTATAATGTATGTTTGTGGTGTATATACATTATAAATCATATATTTTTTTAGGAAAATTCATATATATATATATATATATATATATATATATATATATATATATATATATATATATATATATATATATATATATGCATATGTTGTTTATATATGTCTTTATATTTAATTATATATCATCGATCCATTCCATAGTAATTTTTTTTCCTTTTTACACATGGACCTTTTTATTCAACTTAATCCTAGCAAAATTATATATTTGTATGTTCCGATGGAATAAAATACATATATTTCGTGAAAAAAAATTATAATGTATGTTTATGGTATATTATAAATCATGTGTTTTTTTAGGAAAAATTATGTATATATGCATATGTTATTTATACACTTATTTATATTTAAAGAAATATTATAAATATGCCATTTATATTTTGCACTAATATAACATGCATATTTGTATTATCCGTATATAAATAGTATATGTGACATATTTTTTTCTTCTATATACATATTAGTGGCATACTAATATTTTAGATTAAATTTTATGTAAGGTATATGCTAGCAATATACTTTGAATAATATCAATATAATAATGTAGTATGATGTATATATAAGTTATATATGTGGTATATATATGACATATTGATGGAATATTTATATTGTAAATTATCACAATATAATATACTTGAAATATGTTAAATGTATATTTTTTAAATGTATATTTTTAGTTAAAATAAAATTGTATAGAAAAAAGTTTAAAATAAAATTATACAAAAAAAAGTTTAAAACTCAAAAAAGAAAGAAATACTAAAGTTCTCATTGTGTAGAGAGATTATTTTTGAGATATTCTTCTTTCAGAATCTTTAATATATTTGGGTAAGTGTTATTTATGGAAGAGAAAAAAGAAGTTATAGAAGAGTGAGAGAAAAGAAAATGTAGTAAAAAGTGTATTAATGTAGAGGGATCCCTTAGTTAATGGAGTTATCAAAATGAAAGTGCTAAAAAAGTAAAAAAAAAAAAAAGTATTGTTTTTGGAATAAACAAAGTCTACTATCATTTATGATAATAATTTTTAAAAAAGGACCAAGCATGTAAAAATCTCAATAATTTTCAAGTTCTTACTCCCTCCGGTCCATAATAAGTGACCAATTTACCTTGGGCATACCTATTAAGGAAATACTAAATTCTAAATAAAAATAATTAATATGATTAAACTACCCTTAATTAAATATTGCAGCATAATTTAATGTGAGAAGTAAATTACTTTTTAGGAATACGTACATAAAGTTAATTTTGGAAAAATAAATTGAATTTTTTCTTGATTATATAAATGGACACTTATTTGAACCAAAATAAAAAGATAAATTGGTACCTATTATAGATCGGAGGAAGTAAATGCTAAAAATAAAAATAAAATTGTACTGCCTCAAATTGGCAGAATTGCTATATCTGGATTTGCCAACATCATTATTTGACTTGTTTTATGTGTAATTATTGCTTCCTTTTTTTTCCCCTTCTGACTTGTTCAGCTGATTGAAATTTGAAATTCAAAATTAAAAACCAAGAAAAACAGTCATAATATTTATTAACAAATTGCAATACATTGATTAAGATCAAGTTCTTGAAACTAGTAGAAGCATTAACCAGACCATAAGCTAAGAAGGGGAAAAAAATACAAAATGAGAAGATGAACAAGCTCAATCTCTCATATAATCATTCTTCTATAATAGTTATACAACACGTAAAACTCGTTATATTTTCTTCTTCATATATCATAAGGGTTGCGGACGACTTCTGGGTTCAAGCTCAGGAGGAATAGCTAAAGAAAGAAAAGGTGGGAGATTTGAACTGCATAAAGATTACAAAAAAAGAAAATAAAGCAGATAAAGCAGTTCAAAAGCCTTGCAAGGTCAAGAAAAAGAAAAGAAACACAAGACGAGACAACAAAGAAAATTAGAACACAAGCTCAGCGAAGATAGCACCAGTAAAGACCTATAGTCGTTTGGTTATCGGAAAATCATCTATCTTGAAACTTTTCAAAAAACATGAATACTTTTCTTGTTCCAAACAAGGTGGATAAATTACTAGTAGGAGGAAGTTAGAATACATTGTGTTATTTGGACCTGAATGGTATATTGTGAAGTGATAGAAATGGGATAAGATTGATAGATATGAAGAGATAGATGGTGTTTATATATAGAGAAGGAAAAATAAAAGTACAATATTTGTTTGTCAATGAGAAGACTGATATGAAGTAAAATGAGATTCTGATAATCCCTTCTTCGTTTACTAGAGGCAAACCACATGCATGCAACTAGGATCTTTCTTTTTTGGTTTTCTATCTGTTGTTCCGACTAAATTTAGATTCGCCTTGGGAAGTCCCACATTAAAGGTAAAGCGCTCCTTAACAAAGACGATTTCATACCTAGGTTTCGAACTCGAGATCTTTGATAAAGGACGAAGAAGTACTTATCACTCCACCACAACCCTTGTTGGTAACTAGGATCAAGAAAATAACTACAATTGCTATGTATTAGGATTTAAGTTATACGCGCTACAATGTTCATATTTTTTACGCAATCAGCATAATTTAATTTGTTATAGTAAATTAATTATCATACTTATCGAGTTACCAATTACTCCCTCTGTTGTAGTTTATGTGAAACTATTTTTTTTTGGTCCGTTCTAAAAAGAATGATCTCTTTCTAAATGTGATAATAATTTAGCTTAAACGTACAATTCTACCCTTAATGAGAAGCTTTTATACCCACACAAATACTCTGGGCCCCTTTTTGACTTGTTTAAGACTACAGATTCCAAAAGTATTCATTTTTTCTTAAACCCCGTGCCTAGTCAAACAGTTTCACATAAATTCGAACGGAGGGAGCACATATCCTAGAGATTTACTTATAATCACCTAATAAGTTGTCTGATTGAGTAACTACATTATTTATATCGTCAATTCCCTGCAAGATTTTTGTTCTATCAGTGTTGTTTATTTCTCTTGTTTTGTTCTAAGCCGGGTAATCAACCACTGATTCTTGTATCTTGAAGCTACTTATATCACACCCCCTTGAGGTGCATTTCTTCCTGCATAAATTAATACGGAATACTTTATACACAGGAATGTCCTTTGCTCTCCTTCCTTCGCAGTAATTATTTTATGGAGTCGGTTATTATAACGGTTACACTTGAATCGACTTGATGGCTTTTAGTTGCGATTTTAAACTTGAAAAATAAAATAATAATGTGATTAAACTGTACTAATAATACAAATATTATTTACACTATACCCTCATATATATATAAAAGTAGTTATGCACTTCGTCGCTAATTTGCCGATAAATGGGCATAGCTAATATAATTTCTTGATAATCTGTCATTAATCCCTCGTTAAATAAGATTAACGACAAATTTTTCGTTACAGAATTTATATGTCGCTAATTTCTATTTTTTTTAAAAGCAAATTTACAAAGAATTTATCCTGGCAAACCAAATACTGGTTTCTTGCCCTTGATCCACGTGAATGAAGTAAATATGGATTTGGGGGTGGGGTGGGGTTGTTTTGGTGGGGTTGGGGGTCCTCAGAAAGTGCAGAAAAACTCATGAGTGCAAGAAAGTAAATAAAAAGTGACAAAACGAGGCAGAAGCTATCAGTTGTAAGTAGAGTGCAGTATTTCTGAGTTTCTGTCAACACATCTTTTACCTTCTAACTTACGCTAAATATGAATAGAGAGAAGTCAGCAGAGAATAAGAAGAAAGCAGCAAAAGTTAGCCCAATGCTAATTTGCTACGGGGACTCGGATTTTCCCTATTTTACTCATCAAAAGAGTGAGAAGCTAGCTTGGTATTCGTCGTTCGGTATTCGCGTAGGGGTCCGACAAAATTCAAATTCCCGTCTAAAAGTTTCATATTGGGATAAAGTGCTTACTAACAAAGACGATTTCATACCTAGAACTTGAAATCGAGGCTTTTTATTAAGAATGAAATAATACTTACCACGCTATCATAACTTTTGTTTGTTGCAATCAATATAAAGTGTTAGGCTCCCGTTCGATACAAGAAATAATAAGGGATTTTTCACTTATGATCGTGGTGGTATAGATAGAATTTCTTCACATTTAATCATTTTGGGTTTGAGCTGCCGGTAGGGGAGAGTATGCCATTGGATTCATCTGAATCGATTACTTTTGCTGCGGAGCATAAATTTATTAAAAATGCAATAAATTTTAGGTCTCAATCCATAACTTTAGAAATATAACAAGTTCAATGCTAAAAATCTTAAAAGTTGAACCTACAAAAGCTAAATCCTGGATCCGCCTCTGATTCTAGGGAGAGAAAACCTAGTAGAGAGTTTTCACTTTTAATGAGCGTTGTGCAACGGTGAATCCAGATTAATCTGGACGCCAATATAAGTACCGAGCACTGGATGGTCAAACCACATTTTCATTTTTTCTGAGAAAAGCTGTTTTTCCATCACATAATTGCAATTTTTTTTTCAAATGAAATATATGTCCAAACATAATTTTAAACCCAAATATTATTTTTCAACTTAACTCCAAATACTACTCCCTTTGTTTCAAATTAGATGAGGTATTTTCTTTTTTGGTCTGTTTCAAAATAAATGACACATTTCTAAATTTGAAAATAATCCAACTTTATACTTTCCATTTTATCCTTAATGAGAAGCTTTTATAACACCAAAAAACTTTTAGCCCCTTAAGATTTTATGACCATAAGTTTTAATTTTTTTTCCTTAAATTTCGTACCGAGTCAAACTACCTCACCGAGGGAGTATTTTTTTTCCTCTTCATAAATTACAACTTTCATGTCCAAAACGCCTACAACTCATTTAAGAGAGGATCCCATGAATAAGACTATACTATAGGTTCTACTATAGTATCTCACAATAGTAAAAGTAGTACTACTACACTAATTAATTCTACTGTTGACCATCCTTACTACGCAACTCCTTTGAATGTCTAAGAAAATTCATTTGCATGCATGTATTTTTTTATGTGTATTTCAAGTAATTCCTTGTGAAGTGTACGTTTCAATGTGTTGTTTGTATATGGACAAAGTTCTTACGTGTGTTTTGAATTAATTATAATATTTTTTTATTTTGCATATTTGAGAATTAATATAATGGTCGATTTTCGACCAAAAGACACCCCTTAAATAAATGTCCACTAAATATTAGAGATGACAATTTAAGTTGTGGTGGCAATTCCTCCAATGCTAGCATTTCTCAAACATATATTAATGTGTTATTTATGTGAAATATATAGTATTGTGTTCATAAACTATATAATAATATTTGTTATATGAGTTCCTCCAATGCTGGCATTTTTCAAACATATATACTTTTGAAAGTTTGCAACCTCAAAATCTTCGGCCGAGGTTTTTATCAGTCGTTAAAATCCTCAACTTACAGTAATCTCCACAGTGGCAAATATAACGTTATATTAAAAGAATTGAACTTTGTGAAGCATTAGACATAACTAATCTAAAATGAAGTTAAAGAAGATAGGCCAACAGGCTCACTACCTACGGTGTACTTACGAGGGTGGACATAATATATAGCGCATGGTAACCATGCGTTATATCCCGTCAAAGTTGACCAGACTGAGACGTTTGACTTGAGGCTATAATGCATAATTGGCATGCGTTATATCCTTTCAAAGTTGACCAGACATTTCGCTAGACTGAGACGTTTGACCTGAGGCCATAACGCATGGTAAGCATGCGCTATATCCTTTTAAAGTTGACCAGACATTCGTTAGCCTGGGACGTTTAGCCGGAGGCTATAGCGCATGGTAGGTATACATGCACTATAGGTATTTTAGTTCTTTATTATTTTTTCATATGTATTTTGTTTTTTCAAGTTACATTACCTTTTTTTTTTTAAATAAGAAAAATGGAAAATTTAGGACGTTTTGGTTCCTGCACATTCGACCATTTTAAAGTACAGTTAGAGAAGTATTTATGTTTGTGTTGTCATTTTCAGTAGCTATTTCATATTTGACTAGTAAATTTTATTCTAAATCCAGAAGTACGTAACAGTAGTCATTTATGAATTACAGAAATCGCATTCAAGTCGTTATAGTAGCAACTCATCATAATCAGTCAACGTCAAATAGGTGGACAAAATAAGAAAAATCTCTAGGGAAATATTTTGTCGAATTTATAGATGAATTGAGCAAACATATTAGGTTATGCATAATTTTAATGAACATGTGTCTTGTACAATAATTGTTGAAACGATTTACTATCTATTTTTATATTTTAAAATTATAGAATTAACCAACTTAACAAATGATAGTGTAATTATCTAAGAAAGCGATAACCATCGAATTCTAATGAGAATTACTATTGTACCTCACTCTCAAGCTTTAGGACTCGTCTAAATAGGTGTATAAGGCTAGTACTGAATATAATATATTAATAATATTGAGATTAATAATGTTAAGATTAGTTATATTGAAATTATTTCTTATTGATTGTTTAATTAATTGGTTGGTGTATTCAAGGTTTTGAAAGGACAATTTTATTTTTATACATACCTATTCATGTAGTAACAATTATGATATTGCTAATGCCATGATCTATTATTTATAAGAATAGTACATCATCAGTCCCAAATTCGTTATCATATTTTTCTTCTCGAGAATCAAACAATCTGAACATTGACCAATATTTTTAAATATTTTTATTATATTGACGTGAGAAGAATTGCAATTTACAGTACTTTTCGTACAATTTTTGAATATCAAAGTTTTAATTTCAAAAAATTAAATTAATATAATCTAATTTATTTTAGATGATTAGTCAAATTGAATCTCAAGAAGCGAAATATGACAACTAATTTGGGACAGAGGAAGTACTGAATAGGATGTATAAAACACTAACAAACAAGAGATTAATAACACCAAAACTAATAAATATATATATTTTTTTATCCGGTGTTCGGTATCCGCATTGGAATCCGATTATATCTGGATTCGCGATGCGTAGGTCCCATTCGGGAGGAAGCGTTCCCCACCAAGAATTTTTCTATAGCTAACTCAAACCCGAGACCTTTAATTAAGGAAAAAGTAACTCCATCCACTGCACCAGATCGTTCTGTGGTTATTTTCCTTAATATATCCTACCAAACGACCCTAGTGTTAACACAATATCCAAGGAATGAATGAATCTAGACTGCCAAAGAAGATCTTGTGAATTTTTTGTAAGTAAAAGCTGATTTTGCTAAGGATTATATTAAGATCAGACAAGAGTGTAAGTGAGTTTTCATTCCGCAAAAAATGCACGTCTCGTTTCTTTTTCTGAGTGTTTTATATTGGGAAATATGTTGATGCAGTTTTTAGCCTGACAATTATTGTAGATATAAAGTGATTAAAAAGTAGGAACTTGGAAATTGGAATTTGAAAAAGAAAGCAATTATTCCACTACTAGGATATTAGCCTGACAAATTAGTCCAAAACTATACTGTACCAATCTGTAATAAAAAAAGGGTAAGTACTATAAACTATCAGACCCTATCATAGGTCCTGGTTATTAATGAAGCATATAAAATAAAAAAGAAGAAAAAAAAAAGGAAAAAAGAAAAGAAAAGAAAAGAAAAGAAAAGAAAAGAAGTATTTCTTGGTTTAAACATTTGTTTAACCCATCTAGTTTGGTTTTAAATTTAATTTATTTAATAATGGAGATGTACAGACCAGCTAGTTCGGCATCTATAATGTTTTATTATATATATCTGCTATATTCTACATGAACTCATACTCAGTAATTCAATTAAAGTTTATAAAAAATAGGAGAAAATCAACTAGTGTTATTCGTCACCCTGGTCTAAAAAGATTGCATATACTTTGATCATTAAATCATACTCTTGAGTGTTAATTTTAGATTTAATCTTGAAAGAATTGGTGCTAGTTTTGCTGTCAAAAGAATTTTTTTGATGTGTTTGACTTTATTTTTAGAAGAGTTGTTCTGAAAAGAAAAAGAGATTTTTACATTCCTATACATTATATAAAATTATATTATTATTCTTATTTAAGGTTTACTATAATTACATTTTATATACTCAATTACTATTTATGTACATTTTAAGAGAATTAATGATAATAATTAGTGTACTAAAATAACTTTAACGTTTCTCTCTCCACATCCCACCCCCTCCCCCACGTATTTTGCACTCACCCACGATTTTCTCTTTCACAAAATTCAGAATCCCTTCATTAACGCCTAGTTCCTCTCTTCTTCCATAAGCATTCTAAATTTTTACTCTCTTCTTTTCAAAAAATTACCTCCATTAACGTCTGTACTTAGCTTGATTTTCAATGAAGAAGAAAATAACTTCAAAGAATAGCCCTAAAAACGGCAAAGGCGCCGATATTCTTACGTTTGATTTGGGTGTTTCTTAGAGAATTCACCCAAAAAAAAATTATTTGTTTGAATTGAGTGTTGTTGCAAAGAATTGGGAATTCTCTCTACGTCTCTCTATATCTCAATCCCTGATTTCAGTAATATAAAACAAAGGAAAAGAGAACAGCAATTTCACCATTGATAACCATTAAAAAGCTTTGAAGTTTTGCATTCGAATTAGGGTTTAGAACAATTATTATTTGTTTGGATTGGGTGTTGTTGCAAACAATTGAGAATATGGTTTGGAGTTTATATTTCAATTTTGAGAGTGTTTCGGTGAAGATTAGACTTGATTTTGGCTGAATTTCAGATTGAAACTCGAAGAAGAAGACATGATATACATTATATTTACAAAATTATAGTAAAATTATAAAAAAAATTGTATTATGTTATTTTAACAACCAAAACCACAACTTCACACCGAAAATTTGACTTTGATTTGCTTTCAAACTTCTGACCATAAGCCTAGTTCTAACCCATAATTGAAACTTTTTACCAAAGTCTAAAGTTTGAATATTGATTATGAGACGATTAATTTTTATGAACTTTATAATATTCGGCTATTCTTTAAATAAGGGTCTTAAAAATGGGTATTTGTGCACTTCACCTGTTACTTTCACATATGATTACTGAATTTTATCTACTATAATATTAAAATCATAACAATTATTTTTATCATATTAAATATAATACAAAAGTCACAAATCTATTTTTATCATATTAAAGTAACTGAACTTTACACCCAAATTATTATATTGTTGTTAGACTACTCTCAAATACTTTATGGGATGTTGTTAGCACTTATTTACATCTTCCTTGTTATTTGGCCTTTATATGCTTTGGTTGTAGTCATTTCTTTCATTATTGTCTTGTTATTTTGTAAAGGTTGTTGTATTCCTTTGATTTTTCGTGGTTTCCTTGTTGCCATGTACTCATACCCTTGATTGTAAAAATTCTTGTGAATTGAGTTATTGAATTGTTGTTGTTGATTTAAATTATTGTACGGGGATCGGGTTGCACGCCGCAACAGGTGAAATAAAGGAGGTGGTGGAATAAGGGAGAATATTTATATTGTGATATTGTTATTGTACGGTGAGATCGGGTTGTACGCCGCAACAGGTGAAATAAGAGTGGATTATTGTGGTAAAATAAGGGTGAATTGTGATATTGTTATTGTACGGTGGGATCGGGTTGCACGCCGCAACAGGTGAAATAAGGGTGGATTATTGTGGTGAAATAAGAGTGAATTGTGATATTGATATTATAAGGTGAGGTCGGGTTGCACACTGCAACATATTATGTTTGTTGTTATGATATTGATACTTATTGTACAGTAGGATCGGGTTGCACGCCGCAACAGGTGAAATAAGGGTGGAATGATATGCTAGAATAAGGTCGAATTATGATATTGAATATTATATGGTTGGATTGGTTTGCATGCTACAACATATTTGTGTATTTCGTGTATTTTGTATCCCCTATTTTGTGAAGTCATTGTTTTATTTGAAAAATAGAAATACTTAACTAGGATTTTTTTAATTTTCCTCCCACCATTTCTAAATTTTAAACTGTGCAATTGTATTCCCTCTTTGTGAATATTTACTTTTTAGGAGAAAAAATAATAATTTTTGATTTTCCAATTACAAATGAAATTCTCTTTAGAATCATTGAAAACAGAGTCCAACAAGACCCAAAAAAAAAAAAAAAAAAAAAAAAAATCAAATTAAGCTAGAAAAAGCTTGGACCAAAACAAAGCAAAGAGAAAAAATGGCAATCCTCATTACACCATTTTCATACTCACCACAAGCTTCTTCTCTTTACCTTAGCTCCAAATTACACAACACCAACATCTCTAGTACTTATGGCTATAACAGTAGTACTCCTCTTCGTTCTTTTGTTATTTGTTCTTCTCAACAACTTTCCCAACAAAACCAACAAATTTCTCCACCAACCCCACAGCCAATCTTGATTGATAAATCTATTTTAAGTATATCTGAAGCTAAGTCTGAAAATGAATTATGGGCTGCTTCTTGTCTTCGTGTTAGAACTTTCTATGATTTCCAGCATGATACTCTCAACACAGAAGTGAGTTGCTCTTGGTCCACTTTTTTTTTTTTTCTCCTGTAGCTGAATTTAGTTATTTATTGTTAGTATATATAGACATAGTTTGTTGAATTTTATTGTGATTGGTGTAAGAATTTATGGATATAGTGCAATATTGTTCATGGTGGTGGCAACGGTGGCGGAGGTGGAGGGGAAGGAAATTTTAGTGGCGGAAAAAAAACCCAGAAGGGAGGGGTAAAATGGGTTTGGGGCACTGAGGTGTGGCATCGACCTAATCAAATGTCATAGTCACGTAGGATTGTATGTCTACTTTGAATAAACTTAACGGAGGAGTAGTATATTTGAACCAATAGTATTACGGCATGAATATATTTGGATCCAAAGTATAACGAGGGGTATATTTAAACATTTTCTCGCAGTAAATAGTTATATCTCTTTTTACCTTCGTCCAAGAAAAAAAGGTGGATTTTTATATTTAGTTTTCTCTGATGTTAGTAAAATTTGGAATTTATTGTAATTTATGTGACAACAACAACAACGACCCAGTAAAATATCACTACTGGGGTCTGGGGGAGTAGTGTGTACGCAGTTTTTATCCCTACCCCGAGGAGTAGAGAGGCTGTTTCTGATATACCCTCGGCTACAGCCAGAGCTTGTGAATTTATCTTGCCAAGAATATAAAAAATCAACCTTTATGTTTAGTATTATAATTTATTCTCTTTTTTTTTCTTCATCCAAAAAAGAAAAGTTCCTTTTTTGAATTTAAATTATATATTAATATATTTGAGTTTTATTGTAATTGATGTGAACAGATTATTGGGTTTCTCTTTTTTTAAATCCAAGAATTCCTATTTGTCTATTTTTTGTGTGTGGCAATGTTAGTTCCAGTTAAAGAAAAATGTTATCTTTGTTTGACTAGCATGTTGTAGTGTGTCTTTTTTGACAACTAAGATAAGGTGGTTTTCATCCTTTACAAGTTATGTTCTAAATTTTTTGATCTTTTGAATATAGAGCTGATGCTATTAAAGTAAAATACTGATTGTTATATCCTCTTTATCAAGTTCTATTAGGATCATACAAAGTACCTGACTGAACGTGAGTTTGAAGCATTGACGGAACGTATCGCTGGGAAAAGAGTCGGCTTTGGAAGAGTTTCTTGCGTCAATGCTACCCTTCCATTTTCAAAAGTCTCAAATGTTGCATATGATTTGAGTACTTCTTGTAAAGTAAGAATCTTTACATTTTGGTTTCTTCAATTCTTCCTGTTTTAACCTTTTTAGGAAAGTACTTTGATTGCTTATAGAAACTAGTGTATGAAACTAGTCCTTCGATGAGGCTTCTTTTTTCCTTACAAAGAAAATGACGCGTTATTTCCCAGAAAAGGAAAACAAGATTAAGTGAATAATCACCAGGAGGATATAAGAAGCTATTCACTTTAAACTTGAATGTTTCAATTGTAAGTGGTTCATCTTGTAAGTTTTCTCGTAAATCTTGAACTCTTTTCCACTCCAGTGTTTACACTATTTAAGTAGAGAACTGTTCTTGTTCTTGAAAAGATACTGTAGCTTACAAGAAATCCAACTTAAGATAAAACAGATGTTGATATTATCCTCCACTAATGATAGTCTTGATACGCTCAATGGTACGTAATGGTGTCGTTGGCTGGGAATCCAGGTATTTTGAAGCTTTAAGGTGGTTACTCTCTAGACTCATAGTGGATGGAGAGGTGGAGTTGTCGCCAAGGCCCTAAGGGATTTGGTATGATGCGAAGAGTTGTGAGATCCAACAGTTATTGTGCTGAGATGTAGAACTGAGATTGCTAGTTATTGCCCGATCAACAAGGTCTAATGGCACTTGATCGCAGGAACAATCTTGAATATGTGAGTTTCACATAGCCGGTCCCAAGCCCAGACTAAGGACCGGGTCTTGCTTGGTTGATAGCCAGCATGAACAATAGTCAAATTATGATGAATCTAAACAATCAATTCGTCCGGACATTTGAAATGAAATGGGTTCAAATGGATTGTAATGAATGTTTTGAGGATTCCTATAGCATATTCATCTAGTTTCGGATTGAGGCATAGTTCTTTGTTTGATTGATTGTTGAAACGAGTATTAGAGATAACCAGATATTAGTAGGACTCGTCTATCTTAAGGTCTGGATATTATTACCTCACTCTTCGTCATTTTAGTTTTCAGGTTCATCAATCATGTCGCACTTAGATCATTCCAGTTCTTATTCACTAAATCTTGGGAATAAATCTTTGGATTCACAGGCGTACTAATCTACCATACATTGTTGCCTGCATCTGTATTAAGAGTCGAGTCCAATCGTACTTTATTCGTTGTTATTTAATTTTTTCAAGTTTCCATTATTTGCAGTTTTCTCAAGATAATGTGGAACTAGTTGTCGTTGGGACACTGGATATTAACCAGTGCATCAGACTTCCTGATGAAATCACAGGAATGAAACCAAAGGTATCATCATATTGTACGTAAATGTGTCGTGTTGTCTGCATTTATAGTACTTGTTGATCTTTGCAAGGACTCTTTGTATAAGTTATCTTATCGTTCTACTGCATCCAAACAGGGAATTGGAGCTGATTTTGCTAGGGGGTACGTGAGTAATGTATGCGTTGCTAAAGAAATGCAAAGAAATGGCCTGGGCTGTGCTCTTATTTCTAAAGCAAAGATGGTTGCTAAAGACATGGGTATTTACTCTTGCTTTAAATATCACTATGCTTTATCATTTATGTGTGTGTGTGTGTTGAGGAGGAAAGTATTATGTTGTTTGCACTATACGTCTTATTTTTTGGTTATTAATATACATGGAAGGGGTAAATGGCAAACCCCTCTCCACCCAAGGCGGATTAACTTTAAAAAAAAGGTCCAATATGAAGTGTCCGATAGTGCAAGACTGCAAGTGCTCAATTTTGATGAGGAAGAGGAGCCTTGGAGCAATGGTAAAGTTATCTCCGTGGGACGTATAGGTTATGGGTTCTAGCCGTGGAATCAACCACTAATACTTAGATGACTGCCTATATCACACCCCCTTGGGGTGCGGCCCTTCCCTGAATCCTTCGTAAACGCGGGATGCTTTGTGCACTAAGCTGTCCTTTTGCTCAATTTTGATGAACAGATCTTAGCTATTGTTAATTGGACCTGAGTTTGTATGGTCATATTATTATGCAAGAAAAAATTGTTTTCTCTAGCAGTTTTTGAGCTCCTAACAGGTCTATCTAGAGAGATAGTGCAGCATTTTGCTGCATGCACTATTTCTTGAATACTAAATGCGAAGAACTAAATCCCTCATATTCTTCTAATTGCTTCTTTCTTTCCTTTGTGCTTATGCTTTACTGAGCCGAGGATCTATTGGAAATAGCCTCTCTATCTGCACAAGGTAGGGGTAAGGTTTGCGTACACACTACCCTTCGCAGACTCTACCGTGTGGGATTATACTGGGTATGCTAATGTTGTTGTTGGTTCTTTCTTTCCTTTAGATTCACACGAAAGTAGTATGCTTTTGTCGTATTACAGTAAATGCCATCGCTGTTTTATTAATTACATAGTGAAATTATCTACTTTAGTTGATTAAAAACATTACTTGCCTGCGATCTTTTTTCAGGAATAAGTGATTTATACGTCCATGTTGCCATTGACAATGAGCCGGCGAAGAAGTTGTACATGAAATGTGGCTTTGTATACGAGAACGAAGAACCTGCATGGCAAGCAAGGTTCTTAGATCGACCTCGAAGGCTTCTTTTGTGGACAGATCTCTCCAGCTCTTAAGGTCTTTCCATGTAGAATATACACAAAATTCTCATTTCTACCCTCAATATCGGGTCATTCTATAGCATTGTTATACCTTCCCTATTCATCGTGTGTTGGTTATCTGTCAGCAACAGTTTAGCTTACGATGTGCTTGGAATCCCTCGTCCAAAAACGTCCGAAAGAATCAAAAGCTAGAGGAGTTTGTGGGGAAGGGGATTGTGCCATGTGTTAGAAAGTACCTATAATTGTATCATTTCTTGTAGATTTTATTGCAAGTAATTTCTTCACGGGTTCGAGCTGGAAACACCCTCGTGCAGAAATGCAGGGTAAGTCTGCGTACGATAAACCCTTGTGGTCCAGTTGCATCAGGCGATCCTTTTTTTAATTTCTCCATGTATCATTTGTGTCCATCTTTTTACATATCATATTGAAAATGTAAGATGTTTTACTTGTTTCCTGTATACATACTATAAATATGCAACAACTAAATTGACTATAGATTTAGCATCTTGCATATTTTATTGTTTCAAGCAATGGTCCTTTTGATAAAATGAAGCTAACTATTTCTTCAGTGTCTAACAAAGTCCTTTGAGAAGAAATGATCTATTATAACTAGTTATAACTTTCTATAGAACAAATTAACCTTACAAAAATTTCATGTATTTTGTTTATTCATTTCTTGTGTTATATAACTTATAGTTTACCAACCTCATGTGAAAAGAGTCAGATAATTAAAGGAGCACTTAGCATACATGCGATATATGATAATACGTGAGTACTTTTTGGGTAACATGAAGTGAAATATAATTTTACGAAAATCCCCCACTTTAAAAAGTGATTCTGATAATAACTAATAAGAGATTAACCAGAGATTACTTAATCGATCAGAAATAATACATGAGCAATTTCAAGATAACACATAGACGATCTATGATTTCATAAGGATCTCCCACTTTATAAAAATTCGATCCTAGTAATAACTAATAAGTTATCAACCAGAGATCATTTAGGCGAATATGAATAATACTTGGGCGATCTATAATTTCACAAGAAAAGATCTTGATAATAATTAATAAGCAGCGATCAACCCGAGATCACTTAGGCTATTATAGATAATATATTGGCAGTTTTTAGGTAACACATAGGCGATCTATTATTTTAAGAGGATTTTTCATTTTATAAAAAAAGGATCGTGGTAATAACTAACAAGCGATCAACCGTAGATAATACACATGGATGATTTTTAGGCAATACATAGGCGATTTATACAATCATGAGGATCTTCCACCTAATAATAATAATAATAATAATAATAATAATAATAATAATTTATAAGCGATCAATCGGAGATTACTTAAGCGATATAGATGATACATGGACGATTATTTGGTAACACATAGGTGATCTGTGGTTTCACGAGAATCTCCCACTTTGTAAAACCGATCCTAGTATTAACGAAAAAGCAATCAACCGGAAATCACTTAGGCAATCATATATAATACATGGATGATTACAGGTAACACATAGACAATCTATGATTTTACTAAAATTTCCCACTTTATAAAAAATATTCTGGTAATAACCAATAAGCATAACATAAAGTTGAAGAGGAAAAAAAAAATATTGGAGTATAACTTTTTGGTTTCCCACCCGATGTCTGACACCCGCACTAAAGCCCGACTATATCCGAATTCGCACCGCGTAGGATTCCATTCGAGGGAAGCGTTCCTTACAAAAGATTTTTCATACTTAGAGCTTGAACGTAGATCTCATTAAGTGAATAGTAGCCCATCGGCTGCAACACACCCAAAAGTTCCACCTTCTCTATTGAGTTTGTAAAAATAACAGCTTTTTAAAAATAGCACCTAAAAATTCTCTTGTTTTTCTTCTAAGCTGACACCAGAAATCCAATTAAAATCTTCTTTTTAATAAACTGCCCAAATCTCCCTCCTCTTTTAACAAAATCTTGAAATTCAACGATCCCAATTTTCACTATGAAACAGAGAAAAAATCTCAATATTTCACCCAATATTACCAACATCAATGTTTCAAAACCTTATAAAAACAACAAATTCACACACCCTTTATTAAAAAAAGTTTTTACCCTCTGTTTATGTTTTAGATTTATAAATGCTTTATTGGTTCAAACATATTTCAATCCAGATGAACACTGGCAAGCCCTTGAAGTTGCACATCAAATCACATTTGGGTTTGTGTTCTTTTTCCCAATTCTTTGTGTTTCTTGAATTTATTTTTTATTTAAATTTTAACCATTTTTTAGATGAAATTTTTGCAGATATGGACATTTGACGTGGGAATGGGAAAAGGGTATAAGGAGTTATTTCCATCCAGTAATATTTGCTGTGTTGTATAAAGTTCTTTCCTTTTTTCATCTTGACAAACCTTGGTTCATGGTAATTATTTTACTATTTTTTGGGTTCTTTTAATTTTATGGAGTTTATTATTGTGAATTAAATCTGAAAGATTGAATTTTTATTGTTCAGCTCTGAAAGAATTAACTTTTATTATTGTTTTTTTGGTTGGCTCTTAATATGACAAAATAAATGGATATAGACACACACACTCACACTCACACTCACATAGAGTTACAAATTCTAACTGTTTTCTATATGTCTTTAGTTTATAAGTTCATTTTGTAGAGTGGAATTGATAACAAAGCTGATACTATAGTGCAGAAGCTCTCCCATTTATGAAACTAGAAATTTTAGGGTGTCAATGGAGATGTTGAGATTGGTTATTGATATTTTACTCTTTTCAAGTCCTGGAAGGGAGCCTTGGCGTAACTGGTAAAGTTGCTGCCATGTGACCAGGAGGTCACCGGTCCAAGCCGTGGAAACAGCCTCTTGCAGAAATAGACCCTTGTGGTCCGGCCCTTTCCCGGACCCCGCACATTAGCGGATCTAGACTTTGAAGTTTATGGGTTCCTATAACGATCTCAAGTTATCAATTGGGTTTACAATCAAATATTTATAGATATTTTAATGAATTTTTTAATACATATAAAAGGACTGTGCAAAAGCTATTGGGTTCCCGGGAACCCACACATTACCCTCTAGATTTGCCACTGCGCGCATAGCGGGAGCTTAGTGCACCGGACTGCCCGTTTACTCTGTTCAGTTCTACTTGTCCTACTTTCTATTTAGGTTATCCAAATTTTTTGTTCTACTCTCTTGAAAAGGAAACATTTTCCGTACATTATTCTATACTTTATGTAATATTGTACTATCGTAAAGACGCCATTAGACACTTTCACTGAATTTAAGTTCCTCTCCACCTTTGTCAATATTCTCCAGAGTACATTTTGTAGACAGCTGAACTCTGTTAACTGAGTACCCATTTCCCTTATTTGAATTGCAAGATGGTGCAATTAAAAGTAAGATATAGTATATGCTGCTTTTTGATCGGCGATTTTAGCTCTTTGCTTTTTGCACATTTTGTTTGATGATTGATAATTGCTTATATGAGTCAGACGTTCTTCCTGCAATGCTTAACAAAATCTCCTTTCTTTTCAGATAAGGAGTCCACGACTGCTGCAGTCAACATTTTCAGCTATTGGGGACCTCTATTTGTTTAAGCTGTCTCAAGAGTTATTTGGTGACCGTGTTGCGAAATTCTCGGTATCCTTTTCGTTTGTAACACATATCATCTTCTTGATCCTGCTTTTTGTTATCTTGTGTATTTTTTTTTAACTCAAAGATCCACAAATGCTCTTGCTTTTATAGGTGTTTCATAGTTTACTTGCTGATGCTTCGGTCCAATATTTTTGACACTGAAGTACTTAACGATCTGCAGCTTTTTGCCCAGTTGACAAACTGGTTCATGTTTTTCTGTATCACGCGTACTTTATCCAATAGTCTGGAGACTGTTCTTACCGTTGTGAGCCTGTACTACTGGCCTTGCATTAGACCATCTGCTAGCAAAATTTCTCGGGAGTCTAGAAAATGGGCTTTAGCTGTAGCTGCACTAGCATGTGCAATCCGACCTACAAGTGCCATTACATGGATTTATATCGGTGTCCTAGAGTTGTATGTTGCACGTGAGAAGCTGAAATTTGTTTTTCTTGAGGTGATTCCTATTGGGTAAGTGTCATTTCTTCTAAGAACTATGTCATCCCATCATTAAAATATGTAATATCTATTTTTAAACTTCAACTTGTTCTTTATGATTAATATTAATATTTGTGTTTGCGGTTGATCTATTGCTCTTTGTACTGTAAAATTACATACTGACAAAATCTTTTGCCTCTTCTAACACATGAAATCAGGACATTAATTCTAGGACTTACTTTTCTGGTGGATCGCTGGATGTATGGCACTTGGGTCCTTGTGCCTTTGAACTTTCTGAAGTTCAATTTTCTCTCTTCTGGTGGAGACTATTATGGAACTCACGTGTGGCATTGGTACTTCACTCAGGGTTTTACAGTTATGATCTTCACATTCTTACCATTTTCACTTGCTGGCATTTTCAAGTCTGAGCAGTGGAAGCTAGCTGGTCTAGTCGCTTGGTGTTTGGCAATTTACAGCTTGTTGGGTCACAAAGAGTTCAGGTACTTGTTCAAATTATATCTTTGCATTCGATAATGTCATAGGCATAGTTGATCGAATAAGTGTTTGTCGTTTTCTGAACGGTCCAACACACAGGTTTGTCCTCCCTGTGCTTCCAATAGCTTTGATGTTCTCTGGATACTGGTTGGCAACGATTGGAGAACGTGATAAGTCTAATGGCCGAGGTAAAAGATCTCCAAGCACTCACGACAGGAGCTCAGGGAAATTGCAACTGGCCATCCTGTTCCTAGTAGTTAGCAATATTCCGATGGCATTTTACATGAGTATGGTTCATCAGGTATGCCAAAGTTCCGACATTTTTTCTCACCTACGTCAAAAGTAAGAATTTTCTTTTAAGCTTGAATGTCTGTAGTTTGTTTCTTTTTCTTTTGTTTGCACTATGGCATCAGAAAATTCCTATTTCCATGATTTTGTTTTTTCATATCTGTAACCTCTTGCTTAAACAGAGAGGGACAGAGGATGCAATGAACTACCTCTCTGTAGAGGCGAACAACGGGACAGTGAAAAGTATCCTTTTCTTGACGCCCTGCCACGCGACACCTTACTACTCAACTCTTCACCGTAACCTTCCTATGCGTTTCTTGGATTGCACACCAAGGTATGTACTCTAGATTGCCAATTTACTCTGGATATCTCTGGTGATCCTCTTTTGTTTTGGTTAACCGAAGTTGAACTTTTCTTTATGCCAATCGTTTCTACAGTGAAGAGAAGGGAGCTCTAGACGAGTCTGACCAGTTCCTGCTGAATCCAGCTGGTTTCGCAACAGAATTTGCTAAGAATTGGTCTATACCTAGTCACATTGTGCTATTTGACTCACAGGAAAAACTACTAAAGGACTTTCTAGCTTTGCATAATTTCCAAGAGGTTGCTTTTCTTTCATCTCATTCTGCTTCTAAACAGTTTATATTTTCTTTTTTCTTTCATTTAAGCATTTTTGTGTGATTGTCTGATTGACAGATAAAAAGGTTTTTCCATGCGCACTTCAAGGTGGATCGAGAACTTCAGGCATCTGTTGCTGTGTATGCATTGAAAGGCCAGTGATTCTGTCCTTGATGAGCAAAATAGAATCTACAAGTTGGTGTTTAAATTTTCTCTAACTATTCTAGGTGTAAATGGTTTCTAGTATCATTTGCCTTCTGGTTTATATTTCCATTATTTTTTTCTTTTGTTCCTGGAGGGATGGCCTTGAGTTTCTGCTATTTAGCGGAAACTTAGAAAATTTTGTAGACGTGGTTTGGTTACTTAAGTTTTGTAAGAAAAGCTAAAGGAAATATATGGAAAGAAGAAAAAAAAACATTATTTTTGACTCAGTGACTTTTCTTGCTTCAGTGTCCACTTTTTAATTCCCACTAGTACGTATATGGCTATATCTATTCATATGTCTGACTGTGTATGATGCATCAAGATATGATGTTTTTAATGTGTGGTCCGATGCATAGATGTGAGTACATCAGTTCATGTGAACTATGGCGGCTACAACTTCCTCTTCGGTTTAGTTTGTTCGTGTTCTTTTCTTTCTCTATTTCAGCAAATGGGACTCAGCTTTAGTCTGGAAACATTACTTTCTCTCCGTTCTGCTTAGTTTGTCCACTGATTGCCTTATTTCAACCATGTTCATTGGTATTGCCCTCCTCTATTATTCCATACTCCGTTCAAAACGATTTCCAACAGAGACAAGTGACATTTTGATAACTCATCACGAGGATTTCAATGCACTTCAGAATCGGTTCTGAATAAAGAACCATATTAAACTTGTCTTTTCCTTGGTAGGATGCTTCCTATTTAGCCAATGTTGTCTGCTGAATCTTCCCATACCAGTACTATTTGTGTTTGTCCTGTAGTCTATTATTGTTAGATTTCAATTACTACATGCTGTTCTTTTCGCTTCGTTTTCTTATTATCTTGTTGTTGTTACTGCTATTTACTACTGCTTTCTTTTCATCTTCCCTTGAGCCGAGGATCTATCGAAAACAATCTCTCTAACTTCAAGATAGGGGTAAGGTCTGCGTACACACTACCCTTCCCAGACCCCACTTGTGGGACTATACTGGATTTTTTTGTGGTTGTTGTCGCTGTCTACATAATGTCTCTCACGCTATTATTGGTTCCATTCTGGTCAGATATTCTTTAATTGATGTTGAACATGAAAGACCAGCACTGTGATTCATCAAAAAGAGTGCCATAGCTTAGACTTTGAACATCTGTTTTTGACCGTATTTCCAGAGAGGGTGCAGTTTTAGGTGTTGCTTATGAGACTGAAATGTCTTCTCCACATTATTACTTGGGGAGCTTTAGGAGTTTAGGTACATAATTGGAAGCAGAAGAATTAATTCATCAAGTAAAAAGATTATGGTCGAAGAAAAACATGAAGCAAATAATATAATTAACCAACACGTAACTAGTCCAAAAACAAAACCCGAATATGTAGCTATTAACAGATCAGACAACTTAGAAGCTAGAATGCTATATAACCTATAATTACACAACAAAACTCGTACAACGAATGTGCTGATGCCATAAATCTTTATTAAGTTTAGCTTTTGTAAAATTGAAGCTCGTATTTTGGAAATGAAGTAGAGAGCGTCAGCATTTGGTTAATAGCCATTGACCACATTCTGTATCGCTGGTGATCATCCATCATGTCGAGCTTGATGATTCCCCTGTTTGTTGTTAGCACAATAAGATAGCAACTATCTGTTTCTGCTCCGTTAGAATCCTTATACAGCTCGACATGTAGGTCTAATACAACACCTACAATCGGAAGTGCAGTTGTTCATAAATTTGTAAATTAGCATAATAGAAAGCATTGCGTTCAGATATATAATGCGAGAAGTGCAAGAAATGCTGAGGTGAAGAAACAGTATCGCATACAAAGACATACTTTCCTTTTGTCTTGAGAAGGCCTTCAACATAGTTGCCTTTGTTGTTCTTAGGATAACCTGTAACATGAGTAAGGAATTTAGGTTTGTATTGGAACCTAAGTTACTCGGACTCTTCACTTTCGGTGCCGCATCCATGTCGACACGATGTGGGTGTGGGATTCGTAGTGGATCTAGTCAACCAGTTTTGCGTATTTTGACTAAAATCGACGGAGAAATTTGGAACAGAATTACAGATACAATGATTTCTGAAATCTAAACAAAAGCTAGGGTGAAATTAAAGAAATGGAATAGAGAAATTTCTATATCAATCTCTTACATTTTATCTCCTTCTCAATCCTCCTCTTGATCAATATTTTCTCCTTTTCGGAATGCTTTGTAAGTTTTCCACATGATGTTTCATAATTTTGACGTATTTTTATAACTCTATTTTTAGATGTTTGAACTGTTTTTAGCCGAATCCCCACATCCGTATTCTTACCTGGATCCGTGCCCCCGAATTTTAAAATTTAGATCATAAAGGATCCGACCTCTAGATCTGCACCCATATTGACACCCATACCCGAGGCCGAGCAACTCAGATTGGAACACATGGTATTGAGATGTTGTCTGTGACCTCACTCTTCCTTTTTTTGGGTTATCATTGAAATAAAACAGAGAAGAGAATGCTGCTTTAGTTTTGCCTTTCGAAATCGCTGTCATTTTCCTTGATATTAAGACGCTGCTATGTTATTGGAGCAAACTTATGTTGTAGGTAGGTAACAAGTGAATATCAGCTGAAGAGATATAAGGATTTCAGTTATGTTCACACCTTGGCTTCACCATTTAAGATAATAGACACCGACCTTAGCTTGGATCTTCCTGTTCAATGTAGCAAAACACAAAAGAAGCATCAGTTGATTATCCAACAAAATATTCAAAGAATAACTCTTGCATCTGAATCTGGAAATACGGTATATTGATCCCTCTCTTAATGCTCATCTGCAACAATTTTCTGTTCAAACTCCTGACAGCATTTGTGGTAAATATTAATTATAGAGAAATAGACATACCATCTGATTTCTCGATATAGAGCTCTGCCCCCTTGGAGAGAATTGATATGCACTTCTCATAGTTAAAGTTGTAGTCGTTGCTATCAATTGGGAGAACTGGTGTGCTTCCATTTATAATATTCTTGAAGCCAGCTCTTGCTTTGAGTGTTTCTGCTCCTCTGAGTGCTGAGACAGTAGCGGTGCAAGTAGAAAAAGGCGAGTTTTAGTTGCATTTTTTTTATGTTTAGATATTGGTACGTTAGGTTTTGTAACAGCTTAGTTGGTATGCACATTATATTTATGCACACTATGTATTTTAAGAGGTGGAGAGAAGCCATTACAGGTCGTAGCTGCAGCTGTAAGGGTCAGAATGTCGCTAGCATTTGTGCCACTCATAGCTGAGCCAATGACACCGGTAAGTTGGTCCCTCTTTGCACCCATAGCTTCTGCCACTTTTGCACATTGTGCTGCAACCAATGCAGCTGCGGACGCCACAGCCGACTCCTTGGTACCTCCTGATTCATCACGGTTCATGTTTTCAGCAGCGATGGCGGCTAAGGCAGCTGCAACACCTGCCACTGATATCGCTGCATGTACTTCAGCCTTCTGTAGTCTCTTCTCTTCTTTCCTTCTCTGCTTAATTTCTTTGATCCATTTCTTGATTGACACATTCTTTAATGGCCCTATTTTCCATGGCATCTGCATGAAACAAGCTCTCCTCACTTAGTTTATTTTCACCATCACTACTAAAAATAGGAATTAGCGACGGACAAATTCTATAGCTTAGCGACGGATTATCGACAATTTATCAAGAAATTCTGTTAGCTACGAGCGATTTAGCGACAGATTAGTGACGGAGTATTTTGCTAATTCCGGCTTTTTTGCAGTGCATGTTGCTTAAATCCAAAAGCTTTTGATAATTGAATGTTTCTGCACTTACCCATTTTTTCTGGAAATAGCTGTTGTAATTCAACTCTGGATGCATTGCTTGCTGCATCCATATCCACGACTAACGAACAAATGAAAGCATGTCATGAGCCTTCTCGAAAGAATCTGAGGTGATAATGCACATATTTTGTATTCTATTTCTTACCTTGACATCGTTGGATTTCCATGGCGGTATTGACTTATCTGTATCATCCATCTTCATACTCTTCTCCATCTTCTGTGATCACCAGCATGATATATTAATGCTAACTATGAACCTCAATGTTTTGTAGTAATTGTGTCATGTTAAACATGATTTGCGAGTTGTTAACTTAGATTACACTGGGTTTGTTGTTATTGTTGTTGTTGTTGTTGTTGTTGTTGTTGTTGTTGTCGAGTTATTAACTTACCGGAAGAGGAGGTTTGTTGTCAATGATTGAATTCTTGATCGAGCTTTCGTGGAGAATGAGAGCTTGATCTTGCATCTCTGGCTGGAAAGCTTGAACTGCAAAGCTGCACCAAGCGCGCGAAAGGAAGTCCATTGTCTCAGGATGTGCTTGTGAAATTGTTGGATTTGAATCAAGATCCATCTTTTTAAGATTGAAAGTTGTTCTAAAGTTGTAAGGTGAGTTTGATAGAATGCTAAATTCAGTTAGAGATATAAATAGGCAGATATTGAAAGCTAAAAAGTGTCAAAATCACATCTTATTCTGAGCTATTTTGTTGGTTATCATCATAGGGTCCATATAACATCTATAAAGTGTCAATTCATAGCTTTATTATGAATACAAAGCCAGCCTTCATGAATCATTAGCTTTGCTTGCTTACCCCCTTTAACAACAATCCACCCTCTTCTTTAATATAACATTTTTTTTTAAAAAGTTTATTTTGGTATCTAATTCCTAAAATGCATGTGTGAATATGAAAAAAGGGCCGCCCAGTGCACTAAGCTCTTGTTATGTGCGGGTTCCGGAGAAGGGCCGGACCACAAAGGCTGTTCTTGGAAAAAAGCTATGTACTTTTCTATTTTGATAATGATGGTGTTCGGGATAGTTTGCCGTATCTCAACTATTCCACTATGCACCTGATGTCTCCCACCAACACAGGTTACCAAATAATTCTTTCTACCAAAGCTTAAGCAATCTTTTCATATATGTAGTATCATCATTACTCTCGTATTTTCTTATACACAGATCTCTATTACTACCGGTTGTCTTATTATCATGCTGTTACTGTTTTGTTACTACATTTTACATGGCTTCTCCATTGATGTATTTCTTTTCATTATGTTGTGACTATGCTTTTTCTGAGTCGAGGGTTTCTCGGAAACAACCTATCTACCTTCACAAGGTAACATAAGATCTGCGTATACACTACCCTCCCTAGACCTCACTTGTGAGATTACACTCGAATTTTTGTTATTATACCAAAGCTTAGGCAGAACGAAAGAAACTATATAGCATTTTTTGTCCCATAGTTTTTCACCCGTTTAATTGACCGTTAGACCACACTCCTGGATGCGCCCGACTTCTTTGTGTCCTCTCAGTAAAGGCCTCCCAAGTATTTGAAGAAATGCTAAAGAATTGCCTCGATGAGATGTAACAGATAGAAAGATTATAAAAAGCTAACCCCTCTTAATATTTAATTGATATAATCATATTTATAGAATAAAAGGGACCCAAAAGGTGTTTTCCAAATCAATAGATGTTCTTTTGAAAATGCCCTAAATTTTCCATTGAGGATCAACACATGCTAACCACTATAGAAGCATGAAAGCTTGTTAGGATAATGAATGTACAAAAGATAAACATTAGGCCCCTTATGTTTTTATTACTTTAAATTTGTACCATAAGTTCAAGCTAAGATCAATAACTTTCAAGATGGCAAAATACCTAGCAGGATCACAAGAAAGAGCTGTCTTAGGGCCACTTTTATTACCTACTGCAAAAAATCTGGAAAATACATTTGCATTTTTCTATTCTGGAATTACATTATTGGAATGTTGTGTTAATGCAATTATATGTTAAGGAATGTTTTTTTGGTTTAAATTCTAGGAGTGTACAGGACCGGGGTAGTTCAGTTTTTATCAAAACCAAACGAAATCAGCTATATCAATTTGGATTAGTTCAGTTTTGTTGGTTTTTTTGATTTTTTTGATTTTTTTGTTACATGAATATTATTTTAATCTTACTTTGTTAAATTTTTTATAAGTAAATATATATTTTGTAAACATTAAAATAATTGACAAACATATGATCTGTTAACATATTCTTATGGGAGAATTTTCTTAGTGATAGTTATTTTTTGAGTCGTCTAATTCGTTGGTGTACACTTTCAAGGTTAACTACATTTAATAAATTAAACATAAAAATTAATATGATACCTATATAATTATATGTTTGATTTAATTTTAAATTATTGAAATACCACTTCAAATTCGAAAAAGATATAAAAATTTAATAGATCTTGACATATGAATATGGAAGAACAAAGAGATTGACGCATTTCACTAACACTTGATAAGAAAGTGATCATACAATCCATTATTTAAAGTTAATAAAAATATAGCACTTTATATTTAACAAATATTACATCTAAGAGAATAGCAAATATTTCTAAATATTTTTTAAAGAAAATTCTATGAAAAGTCTTAAAAGTATATATAAAAATTATATATCTATATGTCGGTATAGTACGAATTTTTTCACTCAATACCAAACCTAATCAGATTTTTTAATCAGTTTGATTTGACTTTTCAGTTTGGTGTGGTTTTCTGGTTCGATTTGTACACCCCTAGGTTTAACCATTCGGTATAAGTGGTGTATGGAGCATGTCAGCTAGGAGTTTAACCGAACCTAACAATTCACAATATATATATATATATATATATATATATATATATATATATATATATATATATATATATAAAAGTATAAATGTGAAAAATTATGAAAACTTAAAAATATATTAGATTTTGAACTCATAATTTCAGAAGTATAATGATTTCAGTAGTATTAACCTAAAGGTAGAAACCAACAAGTTAGAATTCTAAGTCTGCCTTTTTATTACAAAAACACATACCCAGCATAATTCTATAAATGGGGTCTGAGGAGGATAATGTGTATGTACACCTTATCTTTACCGTAGAAAGATAGAGAGATTGTTTCCGATAGACCCTCGGCTCATAAATAGTGAAAACGAAGTAATAAACAGACAATAGCAACAACAAAATAATGAAAAACAAACGGCCCAATGTGCATCAACAATGATCTAGGATATTCAATTAAACATTATTTTGTCGAAAACTTATATTATGTATATATTAAATTTAACTCTATACGAATATTCCCGAACATCTTTAACGAAATTCCTAACTTCCACCATTGCTTTATCTATAGCTAGTAATTTCTTTACAAGATCGTAGCCACATTTTAATCTTTTCATATTGCTCCATCCTTTTTTTTTCAGATTGAAACAAGTTTATTTTCTATTAATCCCTCAAATGAAAGAAGTAGTAGCCGCCCACCTCGTGTGTAGGATTAGTGAGAGCTACTATTAATCATGTTCTAAAACATTATAACCAAGGGTGCGTAGGACCAACTTTGGCTTAAAAATTGTACATTATATGTGTATTGTTTGGGCAACCTTTATGTTATTACAATAGATTATTCAAGAAGAAGACTTTTAAAGAACACGATTAGCTTTTTAGATCATAAAGAAGATTTATACATTCCTTTTAAAATTGTAATGGGGTTACACTATGCCTTTTTCAAAATAATGGATTTAAGTTTTTTTTTTATCCTGTAAAGGTCAATCCGATGTACAAAGTATCCCACGTTGATGCAGGTTCGATGAAGGGTTACACCATATTCAGGGGCAGAGCCACAGTGTTGGTTGCGGGTTCGGCAGAACCCAATAGTTTTTGTTCAAATCTTGTATTTGTATTTTAAAATTTTAATATAATGAATATTTATAAATTATTAATTTGGAACCCAATAACTTAAAATAATTATAATCTCGAACCCATAAGGTCCAAATCTTAGCTCCGCCTCTGACCACATTGGGGTGTAATTTAGGGCAGTGCAGCTAAGGGCAGAGCTAGCATAGCACTTACGGGTTCGGCCGAACCCAGTAACTTTGGTCCAAAACCTGTATTTATGTTAAAAAATTTATTGAATATGTATAAATTGTTAATTTCGAACCCAGTAACATAAACGAACTAGAATCCCGAAACCACAAGCTTCAAATTCTGGCTCCGCCTCTGAGTGCAACCTACCCTGACGCAAACATCAACGGTTGATTTCACGGTTCGAACCACTAACATATAGATCATACCGAAATAACTTTATCGTTGCTCTAGGTTTCCTTTTATCGTGTGATATTTAGAATTGCTTAAAGAATATTTGGGATTTGTTGGGTTTAAAGTGTGATGATTAGAGCTCATGTGACAGAAAGAGTATACATTAGCTATCTAATGCTAATATATGTGATTAAGAGGTCCACATAGTGAACAAATAAATCATGTTTGTAGCCATGCATGAATGTTCCCTCTTATCGACAATCTTTTTGTCTTCCATTACTAATGTACATAAATAAGCAAGAAATTTTGATGATTAATTAAGATTAAGAGAAGAAATCTTTTTCTTTAAGAATTATTACTTTCAAGTACGATTAGCACAAAGTCACAAAGCAAGGATTAAATCTAAGCAAAGATTAAGATTTAAGATATCTCTATATATGAAGAAGCTTCTATAAATTTCTTCAATGATTACTTCTAGTTATTATTTCAATATATTTTTTTAAAAGGAAAATTGTAAAGATGGAGTAGTTATAAAGTAAAAAATCCTAAATAGTATTAATGGAATGAACTTTTAATCATAGAATTCAAGATTAGGATGCACGTAAAGCCTTAATTAGCAAAACCCCATTAGGTCAAATATACACATTAATAAATGAATTTCATGTCTACAATGAGTTTAAATTTAATATTTAGATAATTCATCAATTTTAATATATAATAGAACGTCTAACAACATATTAACAGTTATATGTCTTGATAACCTAAGTTGGGTATCAAACCGGAACTATATTTTGAGAACTAAATTGTGAGCTGCGACAAAGATCAAGCTTGAAGAATGACATTAACCGCGCAGTAATTGAATCGGTTAAGATCAAATCTGTTTGTTGAAGTGCTTTTTTGATTAGTCAAGACATCTGTATAGGGTAAATTATATTATACTAAGTGGATGCTTAAGAGAGTTACACGTGGAACTTAAGGCGGAGGATAGTTAAAACCGAAGGCAATTGTTACGTTTGTCACAGGAAGAATGATACTTGTAAAGATGCAATAAATACCCTTCGCCGGTAGCATTTAATGAAGAATATTCCACAGTATTTAGTGTGCTGCTCGTTACAGAGAATTTGTCATTTATGCTCACCGTTACACCTTCTTCAATGACCCTCATGATTGACATTAAAGAAGGGCATGATCCTAGGACCTTGTTCCCTATGTGTAACTATAAATAGTGAGCTCTGTTATCATTATAAGGGACACGACTTTTCTGGCAAACTTAAATTATAATCAATTCAAAGCTTTATACAATTTTATCTTCTTATTCCTTGATTTCATTACTGTTGTATCCCGAAGCTCTACTCCCAGAATTACTATTTTCGCGATTTTATATTCGCTTCAAGGCTAAGTATAGCGTATTTCTTCAATTATTTTATTATTTCAGGATCGAATTAATTCAAATTGTCTAGAAACTACGTATAAATTCAATTGTAACATTTTACGGGTAAATAGTTTGGCGCCCACCATGGGGCCTAGACAATCGTGTAATTAAGTTGATCCTTACCTCTTTTACTAACGTGTTTTGATTATTTGTCTTAGCAAAAATCACAAACAATGGCAGACAATGGTGTTAACAACACGCACAATCTCGAGGCTCAAGGAGACCAGCCTCATCACGAGGATTCAGTCAGTGACACCCACAATAAGGAGAACTATGCCTCACCGGTCCACGACAGACGGTACCCACGACATGTTCGGGGGGCTAATCCCGATGATGCTGAAGAGGAGCATGTTGTTGATGCAGTAAGGGGCCTACAAGAGCAACAAGCGATCATTCTAGGCTAGCTCATACAGTAGGATAGGGTTATGATGGAGTTAAAATAGGCATTTGTCACGCCCCAAACCTGGGGAAGCGTCGCTGGCACCCGGTGCCGTATTGGCCGAAATGATATGATGGGATACCCTAAAAAACTTGATGATGATATATACGTGCATACCTATGTATTACATGACACTCGTACGCATATGCATGACACTAAAAATATTTCATAATTTACAAATCTATCCAGATATACAGGTTGAGTCCTTTACTCAATGTTTCTTTTATATCCTTTATATACTTATTTCATGCCTTACATACTCAGTACATTATTCGTACTGACGTCTCTTTTGCCTGGGGACGCTGCGTTTCATGCCCGAAAGTGTAGACAATCAGTTTGACGAGCCCTCATAGTAGATGAGAATGACATTCAGTAAAAGGATCAGTTAGATTCCATCTCATTTGGAGTGCAGCTGAGTCTATGAGTCATCGTATCAGAATTTTACTACATACTTATAGGTCAGCCGGTACCCTATCCCATTTGATGTCAAATAATCTTAGAGGCTTTGTAGACACAGGGTTATTATGTATAGTATGTCAGAGGCCTTGACGTCCCATATGTATTCATATTTTATGAACGATAGTTTATTGATATAACATTTGCCCACTTACAATTGTACATTACGAGTTGTGGCCATGTTGGCCCATGATAATTACAGAAAAGAAAGAGTTACATAGTGGTTCGCTCGGGCCAGTATGGCACCAGGTGCCAGCCACACCTCCCCAGGTTTGGGGCGTGACAGCATTATCGGGGGCTTCCAATAATGCGAATAGACGAGGCCTAGTTCCTTCCCGTCCTCCTTCAAATCAAGCAACACAGAGGGTCGACAACAACACCCTGAGGGGCGAGGTTGGCTCCGATGGGGCTGGAGAGAGCGGATTCGGCCCCAACAACGAGAACAGTTCGTTCAAGAGCGAACTATTATGGTTTATGAGGGAAGTGAATGCCAGCATGGACCAAATTCCGGTGCAACATCGGTGCTGAAAGGACCAGACTCAAAGAAATATACTCAGGTACAGTACAATCTAAGTGTGGCACCAAAATTAATCCCGAAGCGATTTAAAATGCCCGACGTGCCGAAGCGATTTAAAAGCATTCCATAAATTCCTTTGAGATGCTCGCGGACTCTTTTATTAAGGCTCATGTCAGGGCCAGAAAGGTGCAGGCCAGAAAGGCCGATATATTCAGAATTGTACAAGGAGAATCCGAGTTGCTGCGGGAGTTTGTCACCCGATTCTAAAAGGAGAGGATGTTGCTCCCGGTTGTCCTGGATGAATGGGCGGCTAAAGAATTCACCAAGGGTCTGAATTAGAGAAGTTCAGACGCTTCCCGGAAACTGAAGGAAAGCTTGCTTGAATTCCAAGTGACAACTTGGGCGGATGTCCAAACCGGTACGAGCCAAAGTTAAGGATCGAAGATAATCAGGTTGGCTTCCCGTCATCGGCAAAAGGACGGGAGAAGAATAAAGAAAAATCAAAAGACGATTTTGACACAGATAGACGATCTTCGAGGGGGCAATTTTTGCCCTATGAACAGACTGAAGGACGTGGTAGAGGCTTCCGGTCAGCAGACAGGTTCGTTACCAACATAAGAACTGATCATGGTCGGAACAACATATATTTGCAGGACAAAGAAGCGTCAGGTACGCGGGATCCTTCCTAACCCAGTCTATCAGAATACATTTTCAATGTCACTATAGTGGAGTTGGTATCATCTGTGAGAAACATCAAAGCAGCGCAGTTCCCGAAGCCGATGAGATCCGATCCCAGCTAGAGAAATCCCAACTTCTAGTGTGAATACCACGGGATAAATGACCACCGGATTGGGGAGTGCCGACATCTGCGGAAAGAGGTGGTGATACTATTGAAGAATGGGCATATTAGAGAATCCTTATGTGAACGGGCCAAGAAAAACTACAGTCGCAGCTGTGATAATGCGAAACCTTCGAAAGCAGGATAAGATCCCCTACGCTCGGTGATCAACATGATCTTTGGGGGGAACAAGATCAACGAGGTCACCTCCTCGGCACAAAAAAGACAAATGTATCAATAAACCATAGCAAGAGACTACGGAAGTTGCCGAAGATGATATCACTTTCACGGAGGAGGGCGCAGACGGATTGTTGCTATCGCACAACGACACCTTGGTAATTTATTTAAATGTACTAGATTTTAAAATCAAACGTTTTAGTGGATCCAGAGAGTTCGGCCAGTATCATACAATGGAGGGTATTGGAGCACGCTAAACTCACTGGAAGCATCATTCATTCGATAAAACTCCTCGCCGGATTCAACCTCGCAAGCGTGACGACCTGAGGAGAGATCTTACTGTTCACGAACGCCAAATGAGTGATGAAGATGACTCTTTTTAAAGTGGTGGATGGTGATATGGGATATAATATCATCCTAGGAAGACCATGGTTGCACGAGTTGAGAGCCGTACCATTAACGTATCATCAACTGCTGAAATTCCCAACACCCGAAGAAATCAAACAGATAAGGGGTGAACCAACCGGCGGCAAGAGAGATGAATGCGATCCCGGTTTCCAATAGCAAAGAGAAGGAGCATGCGGCATAGCAACTACAGGAACCGGTGCCCGCTCCTGAATAAAATGAAGTTAGCCAGGGGGAAGAAGCGCCAGAATTTTATTAGGTGCCGAGATATTTCCATGTACCAGAAGAGACGGTTGAAACAAAATTCATAGCGGAAGAGCTCGAGCAAGTTTCTTTGTTTGAAAAGTTCTTAGAAAGGAAATTCCACTTGGGGACAAGACTGCACCCCGATCTCAAGTCTGGCTTTATTGAATTTCTTAAATATAATGCCGGTTGTTTTGCATGGTCGAATGCGGACATGACAAGTATCCTAACGGAAGTGGCCATGCACAAGCTAAGCTTGGATCCCAACATCCCTTCGGTAAGACAAAAGAAACACCCTATTGCGGAGGCTAGGACTAAATTTGTTAAAGAAGAGGTAACTCACCTACTTGAGATCGGTTCTATCCAAGAGGTAAAGTATCCAGACTGGCTAGCTATTGTAGTAGTAGTTCCGAAGAAGAACAATAAATTTCGCATGTGTGTAGATTATAAGGACTTGAATAAGGCGTGCCCAAAAGACTCGTTCCCATTGACAAACATCGATCGGATGATTGATGCGACGGTCAGGCATGAGTTAATGAGTTTCCTCGATGCTTATTCCGGGTAATTGGCCTTGGCTCTCATAATCATCGCTCGGAAGACGAGGCCTTACTTCCAATGTCATCTGATAGTTGTGGTGACCACCTTTCCCCTGCGGAACATCCTTTACAAACCCAAACTCTTGTGTAGATTGGCCGAATGGGCCGTCGAAATGAGTGAGTGTGACATAGAATATAAACCAAGGACTGCTATTAAGTCACAAGTTTTGGCCGACTTTGTGGCCGATTTCAGCCTGAGATTGCTACCTATAGAAACTAAAGAGGTAGTAATGATGTCAGAATCGACATCAATAGTTTGGACCTTATTTACGAATGGAGCCTCTAACTCCAATGTAAAGGAGTCCGGGCTCGACATTGTATTAACCACACCTTCGAGAGAAACCCTAAGGCAAGTCATCAGAACGATCCCTTTAACTAACAATGAAGCAGAGTGTGAGGCTTTGATTGCAGGACTCGAACTGGCCCGGGGACTAGATTCCAAGGTCATAAAAATCAAGTGCGATTTCCAGCTGGTGGTAAATCAGGTCTATGGGATCTTCAAAACCAAAGAGGAGGGCATACTACCATACGTAGTGAAGGTCCATGCTCTGCTGGCTCAATTTTGGGAGTGGTCGATTACTCATATCGCGAGGGAAGAAAATGCAGAAGTGGATGCATTGTTTAACCTCGGTTCATTAATGAAAATGAAGGGATCAGATTCTGGGATAGTAGTATAACTCATACACTCGACCCTGGATGCAGATAGCTACTATGAGGTAAATATGACTAATTTGGTCCGGGACTGGAGGAATGAGATTGTCGATTATCTCGAGCACGGGAAGTTGCCCGAAGATTCCAAGGCATCACGGTATAGCTTCAAAGGATGCCAACTATACAGGAAATCTTTCCAAGGCCTGCTGGCCTGATGTTTGGGAGCGTCCGAAGCTAATTACGTTATGCAAGAAGTCCACGAAGGAATATGCGGAAACCATTCGGGCGTAGATTCTTTAGTGCTAAAACCAGTAAGGGCAGGATATTACTGGCCCCAAATGAAACAAGATGCCAAAGCTTTCATGCAAAAATGCGATAAGTGCCAATGCTATACACCGCTGGTACATTAACCAGCAAAACCACTACACTCAGTTTTGTCTCCATGCCCATTCATGAAGTTAGGAAGGGACATCGTCAAACTACTGTCGCGGGCCCCCGGTAAGGTAATGTTTCTTTTAATTTTAACTAGCTATTTTTCTAAGTGGGTTGAAATAAGTCCTTATTAGAAGATCGACGAGCGTGAAATGGTGGATTTCTTGTGGGTAAACGTAATCTATAGGTTTGGAATACCAAAAGAGATAACATACAATAATGGGCCACAATTTATTGGCGCAAAGATCACAAAGTTCCTTGAAGATTTGAAAGTAAAGAGAATCACATATTCACCATATCATCCAAGAGCAAATGGTCAAGTGGAATCAACGAACAAAATGATTATACAAAATCAGAAGAAAAAGTTAGAAACGGTTAAAAGTAAATGCTTCGAGGAACTACCTGGAGTGTTATGGGCGTACCGAAAGACGGCCAAATCGAGCACGGGGGAAACTCTTTTTTCCCTTGTGTACGGAGCAGAAGCCTTAATCTCGGTGGAAGTAGGAGAGCCTACCTTAAGATATTTCCAGGCAAGCGAAGAGACGAACAACGAAGCTACTTGGAGTTACTCGATGAACGCAGAGACTTGGCACATATAAGAATGGTAGACCAGAAGAAGAGAATGGAGAGATATTATAATCAAAGAGCCAACCTCCGTTATTTTAAAGTGGGAAACTTGGTTATAAGGAAAGTAACTCAAAACACCTGGGAACTCAACGCAGGAAAGCTAGGTCCAACCTGGGAAGGCCCTTACCAGGTTTCAGCTATCACCGGGAAAGGTTCATACGAGTTGGAGAATCAGGATGGAGAAAAATTGCCAAGCAACTAGAATGTGATACACTTCAAAAGATATTATTGCTGACAAACTTTGCATTTACTGAAAGTATGTGCTGCATTCTTTTTTCTTTCATCCTGTTTTTTTCCCAATTGGATTTTTCCAGCAAGGTTTTTAACGAGGCAGCAAGGGAAAACATACTATGAAGAAAGTTTCAATGGCAACAATATGTTATGCTAAGTGGCAGCTTAAGAGAGTGACACATGGAGTCTAAGGCGGGGGATAGTTAAAACTGAAGGCAATAGTACTGTTTGTCACCGGAAAGAATAACACTCGTAAAGATGCATTAAATACCCTCCGTCGGGTAGCATTTAATGGAGAATATTCCACAATATTTAGAGCTATACACGTTACAGAGAATTTGTAATTTATGCTCACCGTCATACCTTCTTCAATGGCCTCATAATTGACATTAAATAAGGACATGATCCTAGGACCTTGTTCTCTAGATGCAGCTATAAATAGTGAGCTTTGTTATCATTGTAAAAGATAAGACTTTTCTGGCAAACTTACACTAAATCGATTCAAAGCTTTATATAATATTATCTTATTATTCCTTGATTTCTATTTACCTCGAAAAATAAAAGTAACAATTAAATATGATTTGTGGTTTTAAAGATATGTGATTTATTCCAATACTACTGAATATACAAGTAATATTAGGTTTAAGTAAGAAAAATTGATGAATCAAACCAGTGTTGCTAGAGCAATAAGGACCTCGAGGTGAGCTAAGAGCAATGAAGTATGAATAATAAAGTAAAAAAATAAAGTTGAAGAACACTTGTTGAGCTCGGTAAACAAGAAAAGAAGAGTAGAATATTCTATTGCAGTGAATAATGTGTCTTACAAATGATTGGGGTCCCCTTTATATAGGAGGAGAAAACCCCAATATAGTACATTTTCTAATTGTGGTAAAGAATTCTATTGGTACAGGTGTATAACAACCTAGTATGGACCTGTACCATTTCGTTCTTATCCTTTAATTTTTACCCCGATTCACGTGTTCTTGAGAAATTCTCGCTCTTTCTTGAGTGGCTTCGAGGTTGTACTGCCCCTCGATATAGGTTGTGCCAGGCCTCCGATCTACTCCCTCGAGGTGCGTGTCCTTCAGCGAGGTCCGACCCCCGCTTCGACTTGCCCGGACTCAGACTCATGATCCAATTTAAGACTTCGAAATCGGGCTCCTTGATTTTGACTGTATACAGATAGTCCCTGCGTTTCTTAGAATGAAATGATAAGAAACAATTTGGATTCCCTAAGTCACTTATAATGGCACCACTCTTATGACATAAGCGTTGAAATGATCGAAGTGTCCCGTCGACTTTTTTTCCCAAAAGCAATAAATGCACGCCAGAGCCGGTCGGCCATCACTACTAACGAACTATCGCCGTCTTCCACTATATATACTTGTTTTCTCTTCTCATTAAGGACTTTTCCACCCTGCAACACTTATTATCTTCTATATTTTTCCTTTTCACCTCTAGTTCCTCCGTCGCATCGGCTCAAAACCTCACCGGTTCACTCATTTTGTTCCCTCTTTTCCTAAGGCACCGATGACAAAAACTTCCAATTTTGTTCCTCAGAAAGAAGGGAACTTTACTTCTACTTCCCGTCCGGCCGGTGGTAAACCGCCAACTCTTCATGAGATCGTACTGGGCAAATTTTCCTTAAAAAGGGACTTTATAGTCGAGAACCCTCCCGACGTTGCCGGCCGTCGAGAGCATGCATCGAGGTACATAAGGTCAATTGACGAAAGTATTCTCGATGCTGTGAGGAGGGAGTATAAATGGGGAGAAGAGGTCATTCTGCAAATACCTTCTCGAGGGGAGGACACCACAACTTACGTAAAGGGGTTCCTAAGCGTATATACAGACCCCTTTACGTTGGGTCCCCTCGACCCGCTCGTGCTCGAATTCTGCCGAAGATATCAAGTAACCCTGGGCCAAATTCATGCGTCTTTTTGGAGGATCGTAATAATGGTGAGGTTCTTCAGTGAAAAGGCCGGGCTCGAGTTCACCCTTGGCCACCTCATCCGATTATATTAACCTCAATTTTTTTTAGGTTTAATCAAACTCCAAAAGCGATCAACCAAGTCCTTCTTTGCCAGTAACGACGAAGGCAAACATCAAGGTTGGATGAGCCGGTTCTTCCGGGTGAAGACCGTCGATATTATTCCCGAGAAGTTCCTGCCGTTCCCCGAGAAATGGAATTTCGAGCGTGAGTGGAATTCTTATAATTATTTTCCATAAATTTTGCTAAACTTTGCATAATTACTCCTTTCCCCTCTCTGCAGTGGTTTCGTGGATGCCTAATGCGATCCTTGACCTCGAGGAGTAGGTTTGCAAACTAGCTGCTACTTCATCATACGACAAACGCAAATGGTGGGACTTGTCGAAGGGCAAGTGGGAAGCGAAACATCACAGTACGTGCCATAATGTTTCTTTTCTCATTAAGAATATCTTTCTTCATGTGACCTAATTCTTCTATCATAGGTATTAGTGAGTTCTTTGAGATAAGGCCGCCCCCTTCCGAGGAGGAAGCAGGATCCTCAGCTCCAAAGCCTAAGGAGGATAACAAGAGGAAGAGGTCCTTGACGAGAGAGGACACCCAAATCCAAGCAGAGCCCGCTCGGAGGCGGAGAAGCATCGTCATAGGTCTTTGAATGAGGAGAAAACACTTAGGCTGCTCCTTGACAAAAAGGAGGAAGAACTGAAACATCTCCGATCGGAGCTGACCAAAGCTTGTGAATACAGGAGTGAGTTGCAGGTAACCTCTGTTCTGAAAAAATATTGGCTACCTCTCCCATCTTTGGAAGCTAATACTTCAATGTATCAGCTGCAGCAGAAGCTAGATATGATCGGGCAACTCCCGGGCGAGGTTAATCAAATTCAAGCCAAGTGAAATGAATGGAAAGCGAAGATGGACGCCCTCGTTGTGGCTAAAAATGATGCGTTCGCTAAGGTATCGGCCCTCGAGGTTCAACTTCGAAACGCTCAATAAAATGAGTTGGAAAAAAATCTAAGCTCGAGGCTGGTTTTGCGAATGTCAAGGCCGAAGTGGTGGAAGTCAGGGCCGAAGCCAGTGTAATACAGGCCAAGGCTGACAGGACGGTGGCCATCTATTTGAAAGATGCTGCCGATGCTCATATGGAGTTGAGGGAGGCTTCCGATCGAGAAAAAAGAAGCAATGACTATGTCCGACACCGATCTCGAAGGGAGACCCCCGAGGAGATTCATGCTAAGGGCTTTGATCTTTCTAAGAAGATAAAGCAAGCTAAGGCAGATGAGGCTGATGCCAAATTTGTCCTTTCCTCCTCCGACGATGATGATGCCGAAGATGATGAAGAGGAGGGGGCTGCCGAAGAAGTTACCCCCGGGAAGAGGCTGGTCCCGGGGAAATAACAGGTCCGGGGGGAAATGCTCCTCTGGAGTAGGTAGAATTTTTTCTATCTTTTTGTAATTTTTTGCTTTGTAGGACCCCCATGTAATATATTTTTGTATATATAAAAAGAAGTTTCCTTGATCGTTTGCCCTTAATTTTTCTTTAACGTTTGTTAAATTTTTTATGCTCTAACCTCTGAGCGTTGAATCAAATTCGAGGTAGAGTAGACCCTCAAATCTTTGTATTTTGATCAACGATCGATAACAAGTTACCACTTAAGATTCAATCTTCGAGCTAAGTTTTAGCTCGGGACTTTTGAGTCTGAGCTGGGTAAGGTCTTCGAGCATGGTGTGCTTCGGCCTTAATGCTCTTTAAATATTAGCCCTTAAGGTCTTTTAGGTTGGACCTTAGACTCTTTTAGGTTGGCCCTTAGGATCTTTTAGGTTGGGCCTTAGGCTCTTTTAGATTGGCCCTTAGGCTCTTTAGGTGGGGCCAGTTCGGCCTCTAAAACGGCTATAAACATTTTTCCTCATTTCGGCTAAAAGACTTAGTGAAATTTTAGTTATGTCTTAGCATGTGTTTTTGTACCCGTTGGGTTTTTCGAAGGCTCGACGTATCAGAACCTTATTAGTCATTTCGTTTGTGTAGGCATGATCGAATACCTCTTAAGATTTTTCCGAAGGCTGGCATTACCGAAGCCTTTGGATTATTCGAGGGCTGAATTTATCGAAGCCCTTAGATTTTTCGGGGGATGAATTTATCGAAGCCCCTTATATTTTTCTTTTGCCGAGGGTAGCCTGACTTAACAGTTTTTCAATGTTTGAAGGCCTTTAATTTTATAGCGGAAGTTGGACGTCTACGAATCGCATTATTTTGCCGTAGACTTTATGTGACCGTAGTCTTTAGTATGGCCGTAGCCTTCGGGTTTGTCACTTGAACTTGTTTCCTGAAAAACTTTCTGAACTTGTTCTAAGAGTTTGTCCCCAAGTATATTAGCCTTGGCCTTTGTTTTGAGGGGGTGCCTCTTTGAGGTCTTATGAGTCTAAATTTTCGATGACCCAGATGTATTGACTGTCAATGACAGTCCCCGGGTACTTCGGGGTGCTTTGGCCCTTGAGACACTTTCTGTAGGATTGCAAGTGTAGAGCTCGTATGATAGCAAACTTCTTTGAGATACAAAGTATTTTTGATATAACCAGAATGCTTCTTTAAATAGTTGATACATGCGTACATGTTTTGCCGTCAGGGCACGACTATTCTATATGAACACGGTTCATTTGGCCGTTTGGCCTATTACAAAGTTCTCTTATCAAGGCCCTCTTAGGCTTGAACTATCTTTATCAAAAGTATAACCTCCGAGGGTGACACCCCCTAGTATTCGAGGTTTATTTAAAAGAAGCCTTGAATACTTGTTGTATGTTCCTTAGGTAGCATATAGGTGTTGCCTTGTTAAAAACCTTGCCGGTAAAACCCATTTAGGATAAAACCCGATCTAAGGGAAAAAGAGTGCAACGCATGCTTTAAAACCCAAGGTCTTCAAGCCGAAAGGTGCCTCGATATCTCCAATTGAACATCTGTAAGGAGTTAATTTTAAATACAAATGGAAAAAGGGGAGAATGTCATACCTCAGCAGTAATATCGCTTAAGCAACGATACATTCCAATTGTTTGGTAGTTGCTCGCCTTACATTGTGCTAAGTTTGTAGGATCCTTTCCCTATGACTTCGAGGACATGGTACGTTCCTTCACAATTTGGGACCTAGTTTCCCTTCGTTTGGGTCTCGAGTGTTAAGAGTGACTTTTCTCAGGACTAAGTCCCCGACTCTGAAATATCGAAGGTTCGTCCTTCTATTGTAATACCTTTCGATCCTTTATTTTTGCGCGGCCATTCGAATTAACGCGGCCTCTCATTTTTCATCGAGTAGTTCGAGAGAAGTATTCATAGCTTTGTGATTTGAGCCCTCGGTGGCATGCTGAAACCTGATGTTAGGTTCCCCGACTTCGACTTGGATCAATGCTTCGGATCCGTATACCAAACAAAACGGCGTATCCCCATGTTCAACTTTGACATCGTTCGATATGCCCATAGCACCTCGGGCAATACTTCTCTCTATTTCCCATTTGCATCATCTAACCTTTTATTTAAGTTTCAAATGATGGTTTTGTTTGTGGACTCGGCCTGACCATTTGCACTTGGGTGGTAAGGTGCTGACAGAATCCTTTTGATTTTGTGGTCCTCAAGGACTTTTATTACTTTGCTACCGATGAACTGTTTCCCATTGTCACATGCTATTTCGGCGGGTATCTCGAATCGACATATGATGTGGTCCCATATGAAGTCGATGACTTCTTTTTCTCTTACCTTCTCGAAGGCCTGAACTTCAACACATTTTGAGAAGTAGCCAGTCATAAACAAAATAAATCTAGCTTTACATGGCGCCATCGGTAGGGGGCATATGATGTCCATCCCCTATTTCATGAATGGCCATGGGGATAGGACCAAATGGAGTTGTTCACCGGGTTGATGGATCATCGGTTCAAATCTTTGACATTTATCACATTTTCGAACGAACTCCTTGGTATCCTTTTCCATGCTATCCCAATAATTCCCTGCTCTAATCACCTTGTGAACCAGAGAGTCTGCACCAGAATGGTTCCCACAAGTGCCCTCGTGGATTTCTAGTAATACATAATCGGTGTCCCCGGGTCCCAATCACACTGCCAATGGTCCATCGAAGGTTGTTCTGTACAACGTTCCATTTTCATCGAGTGAGAATCGAGCTGCTTTGGCTCGAAGTGTTCTTGAATCTTTTGGGTCCGCGAGGAGCTTCCCATGCTTCAGGTAGTCGATGTACTTATTCCTCCAAACCCACATTAAACTTGTTGAATTAATCTTTGCATGGCCTTCTTCGACCACCGACTTAGATAGTTGGACGACAGTCCCCGGGACGATATCATCTTTTGCAACCGATGACCCCAAGTTTGCAAGTGCATCGGCCTCAATATTCTGCTCTCGAGGTACATGCTCCAGTGTCCATTCCTTGAAGCGGTGCAATGTCACTTGAAGTTTGTATAAGTACCTCTATATTCGATCGTCTCGAACCTCGAAGCTCCCGTTTACTTTATTTACTACCAAAAAGGAGTCACACTTTGCCTCGATGACCTCTGCTCCAAGGCCCTTGGCTAGTTTGAGACTTGTAATTATGGCCTCATACTCGGCCTCATTGTTAGTCAATTTAAAAGTTTTGATAGACTACCTGATGACACTGCCCGTAGGCAATTTTAAAATGATGCCGAGCCCGGATCCTTTCACATTCGAGGCACCGTCTGTGAAAAGGGTCCATATCCCCGATGACGTATTCGTTCTTAACAAAAGTTCCTTCTCTACTTCGGGTACGAGGGCAGGCTCGAAATCATCCACAAAGTCTGCCAAAATTTAAGACTTGATTGCCGTTCGAGGTTGATATTCGATATCATATCCTCCAAGTTCGATGGCCCATTTGGCCAACCTGCCTGATAATTTGGGTTTATGCAAGACATTTCAAAGTGGGTATGTAGTCAGCACAGACATAGGATGACAGTGAAAATATGGTTTTAATTTCCTAGATGTGCTTATTAATGCAAGAGTTAACTTTTCCAAATGGGGGTACCTGGTTTCAACATCTCCTAGTGTCCGACTCACATAATAGACAGGAAATTATATACCTTGCTTTTCTCGAACCAACACGCCACTTACCGCTACATCGGACACGGCTAGATACAAGTAGAGTGCTTCATCCTCCTTCAGAGTATGAAGTAGGGGTGGGCTTGAAAGATACCATTTTAATTCTTCCAAGGCTTGTTAGCATTTTGGAGTCCATACGAAGTTGTTCGTCTTCTTGAGTAGGGAAAAGAAATGATGGCTTCGATCTGATGACCTCATTTGTACGGCTTTCAAATTGTTCACCCCGGTGATCTCCTCGATGGGTTTGATTTTATCGGGGTTGATCTCTATCCCTATGTTTGACACCATGAAGCCCAAGAACTTGCCCGAACCGACTCTGTAAGCACATTTCTCAGAGTTGAGCTTCATGCTGTACTTTCTTAGGATATCGAACATCACCTGCAAATGAGTCAAATGGTCCTTTGTATGCAGGGACTTAACTAGCATGTCATCAATATAAACTTCCATAGATTTGCCTATTTGATGTTCGAACATTTTATTAACTAGATGCTGATACGTGGCTCCTGCATTCTTTAGCCCGAAGGGCATTACATTATAGCAATATGTACCATACTTCGTCACGAACGAAGTCTTTTCCCAGTCTTCCAGGTTTATTTGAATCTAATTGTACCCGAAGTAGGCGTCGAGAAAGGTAAGGATCTCGTGGCCAGCCGTAGCATCGATCAATCGGCAGTGGGAAGGGATATTTAGGGCATGCTTTGTTTAAATCCTTGTAGTCTACACATATTCTAAGTTTATTCCCCTTTTTAGGGACTACCACTACGTTAGCTAGCCATTAGGGATATTTTACTTCCCTAATGGATCCTTTTTTGAGAAGTTTTGATACTTTCTTTGATGAATGCATGTTTTACCTCAAACTGAGGTCTCCTCTTTTGCTTCACCGGATTAAATCTGGGATCGACACTTAGTCGATGGGTAGTTATCTCAGGTGGGATCCTTGTCATGTCTAAGTAGGACCAGACAAAGCAGTCAATGTTATCGATAAGAAATTGAATGAATTTTTTCCTGAGTTCGGGGGTTAACCCCATCCCCAGGTATACCTTTCGTTCCAGAAGATGCTCGGTCAATATAGCCTACTCGAGTTCTTCGACCGTAGACTTTGTCGCATCCGATTCCTCAGGGGAAACGAAGGCTCCGGGGGGGGGGGAGGAAATCTTCTTCTTCATCATTGATCACCTGTTCGTCGATCGCCTATCTCTCGGGCTCAACCGAGGGCATGCGCTGTAATTGCTATTTGGCAGTCTGTTTGTCCTTTGACTCCTCCGATGGTATCGATACCGGTGCCAGGTCATGTACTGCAGACATCTCCTTAGCTGCATATTGTTCCCTATACACGATTTTTATCCCGTCCTTTGTTGGGAACTTCATTATTTGATGAAGGGTTGATGGCACTGCCCTCATGCTATGGATCCACGGCCTTTCAAGTAAAACATTATACCTTATATCTCCTTCGATGGCATAGAACTTGGTGTCTTGTATGGTTCTGACCACGTTGATTGGGAGGATAATTTTCCCTTTTGTCATTTCTCTTGCCATGTTGAATCCATTCAAGACTCGAGAGGCAGGTATGATTTGGTCGAGCAACCCGAGCTGCTCCACGACCCTTGATCTGATTATATTTGTCGAGCTACCTGGATCCACGAGAACACGTTTAACTTGAATTTTATTTAAACGGATAGAAATTACCAATGCATCGTTGTGAGGCTGAGATAAGGTCTCAATGTCTTCCTCGCTGAATGTGAGTGCATCCTTGGGCACGTAATCCCGAGTCCGTTTCTCCCTTGTGATGAGAACTTTGGTACGTTTGAATATAGGTCCTCGTGGGACGTCAACTCCACAAATGATCATGTGAATGACATGCTGAGGCTCTTCCAGTTCATTCTTCCTATTTGTATCTCTTTCTCGAAAATGGTTCTTGGCTCGATTGCTGAGAAATTCACGAAGATGCCCTTCGTTGAACAACCAGGCTACCTCTTCTCTAAGCTGCCTGCAATCTTCGGCATGTGCCCATGAGTACCGTGATATTTGCACATCAAGTTGGGGTTCCTCTGAGAAGGATCGATCTGTATGGGCTTGGGCCATCTAGTTTCTCTAATTTTGCCAATGGCTGAGACGATTCCTGAGGCATCGATGCTGAAGTTGTATTCCGATAATCGGGGTGCCTCTACCGGTCCTAAGTGCTTATCAAACCCGATTTTGCTCATGAGTCCCCGGGAACTTTGACCTCAATCCATTCTTTGATCATTCCGAGGTATGTTATGCCTTGAAATGTTCCTTCGATCCTCGACGTATGGCTGAGTCTTTCCTTATTCGATCTTGACCATCTGTCTGCATTTCCCGACTCCCTTTCTAGTAACCTACTTGGATAAACTAAGCCCGATGGGGCTCCTAACTGGTCATCCTTGACCCTAATTTTTGATTGGTACCTATTATGCGCATCCGCCCAAGTCACAGCGGGATACTCGACCAAGTTCTGCTTCAGCTGCTTCGAAGCTATTGAACTTCGTTCATTTAGACCCTAGGTGAAGGCTTGTACAACCCAGTCATCAGAAACTGGTGGTCACTCTATTCATTCTGATTGAAAACGGGATAAAATTCCCTCATCATCTCGTTCTCCCTTTACTTTATTTTGAATACATCAGACTTCCTTGTTGCAACTTTTATGGAACTGACATGTGCCTTCACAAATAAGTCTGCCAACATGGCAAACGAATCGATAGAGTTCAGGGGTAGGTTATGGTACCAAATCATGGCACCTTTAGACAGAGTTTCCCCAAGCTATTTTAGCAAAGCAGATTCAATCTCTTCGTCTTCCAAATCATTCCCTTTTATGCCACAAGTGTATGTGGTGATGTGCTCGTTGGGATTAGTGGTTTTGTTATATTTCGGGATATCTGGCATCCGAAACTTCTTCGGGATGGGCTACAGAGCCGCACTCTGGGGGAATAGTTTTTGCACGAACTTCTTCGAGTTTAGTCCTTTCAAAATTGGAGGTGCTCCCGGTATTTGATCGACCCTTGAATTATATGTCTCCACCTTTTTGTCGTTTTCTTCAATATTCTTTTCTCCGATCTCAATCCTTTTGGAGAACTCTTCGAGCATTTCATAATTGTGGGGTTAGTCCCCGAGCCACTTTCATCGGGCCTCTCCAGCACTGGTTCAACACACCGCGTGTTCATTGGTACGGTTGTGTTTGGAGTTCTATTTTGACTTTAAAGTTGAGCGATAGCGACTTACTGGGCTTGCAACATTTCGAATATCACTTGGAGGCTGACTCCTCCTTCTTTCATTCCTCGTGTTCTTTGGCCGTCGGGCCGGGCTTCCCCGTGTGCATTCCTTACGGGGTCTGTGCCTGCATCCATGTTTAGAGCGTTATGCGAACTGATTTCAACTGGCTCCATATTTGGCACTCCCTCAGGGTTTATGGGTGGTACACCGAACCCTATACCGTTGTTTTCTCCAAGACCTTTGTTCTCGTGAATAGGTGCATTATGTGTGCTAGACATGTTTAAGCCTGAAATCAAAGAATCTTTGACAAGAAAAAGTGTGAAAAATAATATGTGTTAGCAGAAAATTAGCACTAAAATAATCACTATTATCTTTAGCCCCACGGTGGGCGCCAAACTGTTTACCACGAAAAATGAAAGTAACAATTAAATAATTTGTGATTTTAAATATATGTGATTTATTCCAATACTAATGAATATACAAGTAATATTAGGTTTAAGTAAGAAGAATTGATGAACCAAACCAGTGTTATTAGAGCAACGAGGACCTCGAGCTCGATTATCTCGGGGGGCCTCGGGGTGAGCTAAGAGCCAATAGAGTATGAACAATAAAGTAAAAATAATAAAGCTGGAGAACACTTGTTGAGCACGGTAAACAAGAAAAGTAGAGTAGAGTGTTCTATTGCAATGAATGATCCATCTTTTACAAAGATTGTGGTCCCCTTTATATAGGAGGAGAAAACCCCAATATAGTACATTTCTAATTGTGGTAAAGAATTCTATTGGTGCATGTGTATAACTACCAAGTACGGACCTGTACCATTTCGTACAAATCTTATCCTTTAATTTATACCGTGATTCACGTGTTCTTGAGAAATTCTCGCTCTTTCTTGAGTGGCTTCGAGGTTGTACTGCCCTCAATGTATGTTGTGATAGGCCTCCGATCTACTCCCTCGAGGTGCGTGTCCTTCAGTTGGGTCCGACCCTCGCTTCGACTTGCCCGGACTCGGACTCATGACCCAATTTAAGACTTCAAAATTGGGCTTCTTGATTTTGACCATATACAATTTCATTATTGTTGTGCCCGGAAGCTCTACTCCCGGAATTACTGTTTCCACGATTTTATATTCGCTTCAAGGCTAAGTATTGCGTATTTCTTCAATTATTTTATTATTTCAGGATCGAATTAATTCACTTGTCTAGAAATTATATATAAATTCAACTGTACCATTTTACGGGTAAACAACATCTCTTTTCAATCGAGGAACAAACAAGATCGTTTCATTCTATTTTTAATAAAACAGTAAAGGATATTCCACTAGTAGAAGAGGAATCTTAAAACAATGGTAAAGTTGTCTCTGTGTGACCTATAAATCACAGTTTCGAGCCATGAAAGTAGCCACTAATGCTTGCATTAGAGTAGGCTATCTATGTCACACCTATTGAGGTGCAGCTCTTCCCGAATCTTGCGTGAATGCGAGATGCCTTGTGCATCGGACTATTCTTTTTATATTCCACTAGTAATAAACTTTTTGTGATGTTGCTCCTCTTTCTCTATTGGATTTATACAGTGTTTGTTCAAACATTCTTATTAGCACTTACTGTATTAAGAGTGGAAAATAATTAAACACAGTTATTATAATGTAGAACTTATTCGGTCTCACAAGTGATACATTGACAGGAAGAATTATTTTTTTAAATTTTTCACTTGGTGTTTGATATATGTATTGGAACCCGACTAAATCCGAATTCACGCCAGAAAATTTCACATTGAGAGGAAAAGCACACCCTAATAAAAATGACTCCACACTCAGGGATCGAACTCGAGACCTTTGATTAAGAATGAATGAATATTTATCGCTCACTACTAGAAAACTGTCTAAAACCGTCCAGAAATACCGACCGAAATCAGTCGAAAAACTGAAAAAACTAACCGATTTTTGACTGACTTTAATTCGCAAAATTAGGCTAGCCGGTAATTAATAACGACCGAAGTCGGTCGCAATTTTCGATCGATTTCGGACGGTCAATTAAATTTCACAAACGACCAAAAAAAAAATCTGCCGAAAAAACGGACCAAAGTCGGTCGGTATTTTTAATTATGCAATTAAAAATGCATCGTCTAGGAATCGAAGTGTGGAAGGATAATATTCTACCACTAGACCATTGATACATTTTGGTTTACGACTTTCTTTTATTTTATTTGTATTGTTTAATTGCCTTTTCGCATGAAAATAACCGATCGATTTCAGTCAATTTTCTTAAAAATATAAAATTGCCGACCGAAGTCGGTCGATTTTTTAAATGACAGACTGAAATAACCGACTGATTTCGATCGATTTTTTTGAATATTAAATTTAATTTATTTTACATGAAAAACCGACCAAAGTTATTTGGTTTCATAAAAAATAAATTTTGTGGAATGCCAAAATAGTTTTCTGCATTTTTGCGCAAAAACAAAAATGACCGAAGTTGGTCGGTTTCATTAAAGAAATTGAAAAATATAGAAAAAATATTTTGAAAAACTGACCGACTTCGGTCGGTTTTTCGGTGGTTTTTTTTGACATAGATCGGTCTCCTTGTTGGAGACGGGAGAACTTGGGGCATTTGCATCTATACCCACTTTTTGTGTCACATTTTAACTTGTGCCCGCTTACAAAAAACATTGCAAGTGTACCCGTTTTTTCGCATGACTTCAGCATACGGGGGCTGAAGTAGCAAAGACAATCACGCAAAACTTCAGCATTCTAGAGCTGAAGTTTTTGTTTTTATGTTTTTATTTTGTAACTGGCGAACTTCAACTCTAAAGCTGAAGTTTTTGTTTGTAACTGGCGAACTTCAGCTCTAGAGCTGAAGTTTTTGTTTTATAACGGCCGAACTTCAGCTCTAGAGCTGAAGTTTTTGTTCTATATACTTCAGCATGTTGTAGGCCTCTTCGTCTTATTAGTCTCTGCAGCCTTGCTCTTCTTAACCTTGGATTAACTTCAGCATGTTGTATGGTATGTTTCTTGCTACAGAAAGCTACTTTGGTATACTCATTATTTTAGTTTCTAAGATTCAAGAATCCACTAATACCCAACAAAAAATATTATAGTGTGTTGAAGTCTAAACACAAAAATGCATTATATGAAGCACTTGAGAAGATCAAATCAGGTACGTACAATATGGCTGTTTAATTTGGTACAATGAAAACTATTTTCTCATTTCACCAGCAAAAAAGCAATATGCAACATGATGATAGGCTATAATTGTATATTTTAATCGCTAATTACACTTTAATTTACTGCACTTTAATTGAGTTTGAGCTTTAATCGTTAGTGTTTGCACTAAAAATGTGTTTTTTACCTTGTAGGAGTGATTCCGATCTATGTAGGCGTTATGGAATGTGTTGCGACCAAAACACTCACGCAAGTGTGCGCGATCTTCAAGTAATATAGTAATAAGTAAAGTATCGTTCCCACGAGGACTTGTGATCAACTTATAGACTGATGCAAACTCAAACAATTATCGATTCAAGTTAATTCATCACAAAATACATAAATAACCAATTTACAATTTAACTAGTAGACAAACAATAATACAACGTAAAGTTACTATGCCACTTATGAATTTTTCTTTTAATTATTAATAAAAGAGATATTTCGGGGTCATGAGCTTGCTAGAGATCATGCTACGTTTTTAGCTTATAAATGATTTATTGAATTATCTGGGTTATTGATTATAGGGTTAATAATACCCATAAGAATTTGTCGATTTCTTATGCACCTATTCAAGTTAAATTAATACCTATATTTCTATGGTATTAATATTAACTCAAATGCATTTACAAATCCTATTTCTCAACCAAACAAGGCAATTAAATATAGTTCTATCTTAATCGCGAATCTTTCACCCGATGCCCAAGATCTAGATCTTGCTCTATTTGATTCTATATGCAATCAAGAATTTCCTTTTTCAAGTTTAACTCAAAATTCGTAAATAGTATTTCGCTGTTAGCTACGCAGTAAAATAATTAACAGCAGAATCAAATAAACAACCCTTAACAATAAATTCAAGATCATCAGTTTAAGTTTCAAACAACATAATCATCTAACACCCATAACCCCAGAATATTTGGGTTTTTAGCTACTCATAATTATACAAACATCAACAATATAAGTCTTAAACATGAAACAAATAGATATTGGAAGAAAGTTTAGAAAAACTCTTTCAATCCTTGCTCCAAAGTGTTGTCTCCTCTTGATTTTGATCCTCAAAGATGGATCTCCTCGTCTCTTTCTCTCTCAAAATAGATCTGGTCCGTTAATAATGGATGCTTTTTCCTTTTTAATCGTGTAGGAAGGGGTTTGACAATTATACCCTTTTTAGACCGAAATAGAGCAGTTCTACGATTTTTACACGTCCGCGACGCCCCGTGTGCCGTGTACATGGATTTGACAGAGGTAGAATACATTTTAACGGAGCAAAATAGTGCAGCAAAGATTTTTGCACTGTCGCGGCGCCCCACGCGGCGCGACCCACGCGGCGCGCCCCGCGGCGCGGCAATGTATTTTTCTGCGATGCTTCATTTTTTCTCTTGTTTTTCTATCCGGGCTTGCTTTGAGATCCCCGAACACGATCCCGACTTGATTTATTTAGCTTTTACTCAGACTTCAAAGCCCCAAATTAATCAAATTCATCCCAAAGTTAGTTCTTATGTCGGATTAGCTTCCTGCAAGGCATAAAGCATGAATTTATTATAATTCATTATCATTTAAGCTCAAACCTTTGTAAAATACAATAATTAAAGTTTTGTTACAACGACTAAAATACGAGTTTTTAACCTATGATCAACACCCCACACTTAGACCATTGCTCGTCCTCGAGCAATTAACATACATTTCACATAAGGACGACCTTTTTATCAAGCAATTTTTTTTAACAACACATGCCGACACTTAAGTACCAATTCATAATATTTCAACCTCAAGACATGACTCACAAGTTCCACGCATTTTCATAACTTGCTCACTTACTCTAACGCAAAGGTCAAAACGTTTCCTTGCTTTCACAAATCATGTGCCCTCCCACAACTAATATAGACTAGTTCCTCTCAATATAGTATTCACGAATATTTAGGAACTCTAAATAGGTAGAATTAACCCACTCTCAGAATTGAAATTCATGTGCAACAGATGACATATCATATGCTTGCCCCTAGTGTAATATTCTACTAATTGAGTTTATTCAATCAAAGATCAAATATGACTTTAATTGGTTGTAATGCAGGCTGAGGAAGGGTGTGATAAATATAGAATGTAGTAGCTACATCTCTTTGAGCACTTCATACATACACCATGTCATTTCACAATTTCAGCACTACTCGTATGTTAAACCATCTCCAACCTTTTTGAGGTTTTACATAATAACAACAAATCTCATTCTCTTTAAGCACCATAAGCTAGAGAATGTTACTGATGAAAATTCATCCCCTATATATATATATACATGTATTTTTCTTTTTTCGAGTTTTTTTTTCCAAATAAACAAACAAATTTCTTCTCAACTTTAACAACATTAAAACAACACTAAGTGCTCATAAGAGATAGAGGTTCAACTAACTGGAATATTTACATAAATTGGTAAGGTTTATAATGCGGATGCCAAAGAAATAAGATTAACGGCTCAAAAGGTTTGACTAAGATATATACAACTAGGTGAGAACAATTATAAAACTGGTTTAACAAAGAAATGCATATATCATCTCCTAAACTGAATAATGCTACTATTTCGCTTTGCAAAACACTTGAGAGCAAGTTCTAGATATCAATTGTTATGCACAGAATATTTCAACAACCTCACTCACACATTGACACACAACTCATTCAAGCTTGGATCTTTCTCGACTCTCTAGTCAAAGTAGTTAAGCATAGTTATAAATACACAATTTAAGGCACTTACTTTAGAATCAAGAACTGAGATTGAGCATCACAAATAAGGTACATACAACTTCTAACACATGTGCATTTGAGGAGATTAACTCTGTAGTTAGGAACTTTTTATTCAATTGAACTAAAAAATTACACTATACCCGGTTCAAATACACCCTTGAAAAAGAACCGCGGCATAAAGAAAAACCAAGGCAAATTTTTTAAATTAAACCAAAACTAGCATACACTAAACTGAAATAATAGGCAAACATTTTTTTTTTGAATTTTGACTTCATTTCCCTCAAGAAAATCCATCGTCGGGAAGAAAATCAAAATTAGTACCATTTACTACCTACAAATGCTATAATCTACCAAACCAAAAAGTTTAACAGTCTAAACAAAATCAAACAACCAAAAATACGAAAACAACAAAAGTAAGTATATTACAATAGGGGCAAATCACCCCACACTAAAAATCTTGCATTGTCCGTAATGCAAAAAGATCAAAAATAGATCAGAAAAGAGACTCCCTGAGGTCATTGGCCTAAGCATCTTCATCCTCAAAGGTGCTGGAGGGAGTGCCCTTATGCCTCCCCGTCGGCTAGTAGATGCAACCTCAGATAGTCCAGTGTTTGATCTTTTGCTTGGGTGCCGAGACATTATACCTACACAACATGATATATTAGCCTAAAACACACAAAAATCATTTTAAATGCAAGTGGAGTAAATCCCCCACACTTATGTTATTATCATGTTGACACTTAGCATGTATAACAGGGATTCAGACTACCATGTTCTTCAATTAGAATGATATAATGCTTATCGGCCTACCCAATCATTAAAGAGACTTGAAACAATTAAAAATAAAAACAAAAACCAAAAACTAAGCTAGATTTTACAAGCTAGATTAATATTAAACATAAAAAGAAATTAGTCTATTTTACAAAATTCAAAATTATTATACAAAATATACTACATAGGCACATTAGCATGAATCTTACATCTCATTTTTACATAAAGCAAGCGAAACATCATGGTTTAGTCTAATGTTATAGTTGTTACCACTAATAACATCTTACAATGCAATTTGTTTCTCAATTTGCAACATTACTCAATTTCATGTCACTTAGACATTTTAACAAACACATTGTAAGCATGTCTTTCATTCTTTAAATTTCAACTTGAAATGAGGCAAATTCACCATATTAACAACACAAATATACCTCACTTCACAACTATAACATCACCACATCTTCACAATAATATTCAATGCACAAATGCATGCTTGTACCTGACTAAAGACAACATAACTTCTAAAATCTAATATTTCTAAATTACAATTAAAAGTTAGTGATGTTAGTCATTGGGTTGCCTCCCAACAAGCGCTGATCTAACGTCGCGGCACGACGTGAACCACGTTTTGCTTCCACCTTGAACTTATGAATTGTACCCCTAACAGGGTATCCAGTCCGTGGCTATGCTTATTTGATGGGGCTACAAAGATAACCAGGCCAAGTAATAAATTTTTCACGCGGCACTTCTCGGCCTTTAGATGAGGAATGTAATTTTTGCTTTTTGGCACAAAAAATTCAAGAATATAGGCACTTTCACCCTCACTCTTTGACACCCCCATAGGCTCAGATGGCTCGATTACTATCTTACTATCTAAACACAATGTGAAAAAATGATTGGAATGAGGTCTAATGCTCCCTAACTCATGAATTTTACTACTATTTACATCCCCATTTATGCACACACTCAATTCTCCTAAAGTAATGTTATCTACTCCCTCACATGACTCTAGAGCACTTTTCTCAACATTTGCATCATTAAGAAAAACATGATCTAATGATTGGTATTCTTGTTTTAGCTCCTCAATTTGGTCTAGAAGATTTTTTTCAGCTTCATACAACTAATCATTAAATTGTTGAGCGTTACACGCATCAATCTTTGCACTCAAATCTGAATCCAAGTCATGCAAAACCAAGCTAAAATTATCAATTTTTTATGCAAGCTCATCTCTCTCCTTAGACCAATCTTTCATCAACGTTGTTAGTAAACAACGTCGTTCCGTAGATTCCCCTAATCAAGAATATTTGTCCCAATACCAACCCTTACTCCCATATTCAAATTTATATCTACAAGAGGTGATGCCATGACTATCCCAAAAATACGGGCCATAAAAATCTTCCGTCAACCAAGCGTCTTCATCATTAACCTTGCCTCCGTATATTTCATCCCCATATGTCATCCTGAGAGAACTAGAAACATACTAAGAGAAAAATAAAATAGTTATAAAAATAAAATATATACAAAAAAACAACTTGTAAAGATAAGAATAAAAGTTTGATCTAGAAAAATAGTTAGGTTCTAAGTCCCCGACAACGGAGCCAAAAACTTGTTGCGACCAAAAGACTCATGCAAGTGTACGCGATCTTCAAGTAATATAGTAATAAGTAAAGTATCGTTCCCACGAGGACTTGTGATCAACTTATAGACCGATGCAAACTCAAACAATTGTCGATTCAAGCTAATTCATCACAAAATACATAAATAACCAATTTACAATTTAGCTAGTAGACAAACAATAATATAACGCAAAGTTACTACGCCACTTATGAATTTTTCTTTTAACAATTAATAAAAGAGATATTCCGGGGTCATGGGCTTGCTAGAGATCATGCTACGTTTTTAGCTTATAAATGATTTATTGAATTATCTAGGTTATTGATTATAGGGTTAATAATACCCATAAGAATCTGTCGATTTCTTATGCACTTATTCAAGTTAAATTAATACCTATATTTCTATGGTATTAATATTAACTCAAATGCATTTACAAATCCTATTTCTCAACCAAACAAGGCAATTAAATATAGGTCTATCTTAATCGTGAATCTTTCACCCGATGCCCAGGATACAGATCTTGCTCTATTTGATTCTATATACAATCAAGAATTTCCTTTTTCAAGTTTAACTCAAGATTCGTAAATAGTATTTCACTGTTAGCTACGCAGTAAAATAATTAACAGCAGAATCAAATAAACAACCCTTAACAATAAATTCAAGATCATCAGTTTAAGTTTCAAACAACATAATCATCTAACACCCATAACCCCAGAATATTTGGGTTTTTAGCTACTCATGATTATACAAACATCAACAATATAAATCTTAAACATGAAATAAATAGATATTGGAAGAAGGTTTAGAAAAACTCTTTCAATCCTTGCTCCAAAGTGTTGTCTCCTCTTGATTTTGATCCTCAAAGATGGATCTCCTCGTCTCTTTCTCTCTCAAAACAGGTCTGGTCCGTCAATAATGGATGCTTTTCCCTTTTTAATCGTGTAGGAAGGAGTTTTGATAATTATACCCTTTTTAGACCGAAATAGAGTAGTTTTGCGATTTTTAAACTTCCGCGACGCCCCGTGTGACGCCCCGTGTGCCGTGTACATGGATTTGACAGAGGCAGAATACATTTTAATGGAACAAAATAGTACAGCGAAGATTTTTGCACTGCCGCGGCGCCCCACGCGGCGCGGCAGTGTATTTTTCTACGCTGCTTTATTTTTTTCTCTTGTTTTTCTATCCGGGCTTGCTTTGCGACCCCCGAACACGATCCCGACTTTATTTATTTAGCTTTTACTTAGAATTCAAAGCCCCAAATTAATCAAATTCATCCCAAAGTTAGTTCTTAAGTCGGATTAGCTTCCTGCAAGGCATAAAGCATGAATTTAGTACAATTCATTATCATTTAAGCTCAAACCTTTGTAAAATGCAATAATTAAAGTGTTGTTACAACGACTAAAACATGAGTTTTTAGCCTATGATCAGAATGAATTCAAGTGATTTGGAGCTTTGAAGTCTGAGTAAAAGCCTAAAGAATTAAGCCGGGATCGTGTTCGGGATAAACGGATGATAGTTAAGAGCGAACCGGAGAATCGAGCGGGCGTACGACGCATTGTCTAGTAAAATGTGTATAACTTTTCGCTCAGGACTCCGTTTGGGCTCCACAATATATCGTTGGAAAGTTATTCGAAAGGGCTATAACTTTCATGTTTTGTCGGAAATTCTCAGTATCACGCTGCATGGGATGACGCAGGGTGCAGCACAGCAGTGTAAAAACTGGCCTGACAAGAAAAATGCAAACCTGCTGATAATCTCCACTAGTGCGCCACAGGGTGCGGCGCAGCTGTACAAAATTTACAGAGCCAGAGTCCTATTTCGGGTAGGAGAAGGTGTTTTCGTCTGGGCCCAACCCTACTTGATATAAATATATATATAAAACGGTATTTTTGGGACTTTTTGACACATCTTAGACCTAGGGAGAGCACAGAGCCGCCGTGGAGGCTGGATTCCATCTTTTCTTCTACCAAACTTAGTATTTTTCTTATGTTTCTTTGTATGAATTGTTGTTTGGCTACCATGTCTATGTGGAGCTAAACTTCACATTCTAGGGTTGTGGTTTTTTCATGACTATTGTTATTCAGATATTGATTTTGATTTCTTAGTTTATCATATTGGTTTATTTATTCAATCCTGCGCTTAATTATTTAATTGCTTGATCACCAATTGAATACTATCTACGAATCTTGAATTGAACTCGAAAGTAGGAATTCTAGATTTCATATAGGATTGAGTAGAGCAAGTTCTTGAACCTGGGCATCGGGGAATGGATTTGCGGTTAGGATAGACATATACCTAATTGCCTTGCTTGGTTGATGTACATGAATTATAAATGCGTTCTTGTTAGTTCTAACTCCATAGACATATAGGAGCTAGGTTAGCTTGAATAGACAAATAAGAACTCGACGAATTCTTATGAGCAATATTAACCCTATCGACCAATAAACAAGATAAACTAATTAGTCAATTCAATTGAAGAATACAATATGATTGTTAGATAGTCCATGACCCTAGATCGTTTTCATTACATTGATAACATAAAAAAAAATCTGCTCTTTCTCTGTTCAAAGTTCATTATTTATATTTCTTCATTCAATTAGTTTAGAATCAAATATTTCTAGGTTTAATTCTTGTTTAAATAATTAGGATCGTCTAATTTAGTTAATAGTTAATCACAAGTCCTCGTGGGTTCGACATCCGAATTTTACTTGACGACCGCGTATACTTGCATGTGCGTTTGGCCGCAACAAGATTTTGGCGTCGTTGCCGGGGACTTGGAAATTAGCTATTTTTCTAGATTATACATTTAATTTTTTTATCTATTCATATTTTTGTGTTTTAGTTTAATTAGTATTTTTTTAAATTTATTTTAACATGGCATCTTGGAATGAAAGTTATTCAAATGATGGTTATTCTTATTTTGATAATCCTTATCCATATTGTGGAGGACCGCACTGGTGGAAAAATTGTCCGAATGTTTCCGGGAGCGAGTTGTGCGGACAATCTCAATCTTTTAAGTGGAATATTTGTAATATGTGTGGTGGTCAAGATGGCCACTGGGATGGTTGTCCTAATTCTTTTCATCCTTCTCTGAGCCCTTATTATGATCTTTCTAATGATGTTTGTGAGTTTGATAGGGGCAATGAAATACAGGATATGGAACCCGATGCATATATTAGGGATATTTTTAGGCAAGTAGCAGAGCAACAGGATGAACTCAAAAAAGATATGAAAAGAATGAGGGCAACAATCACAAGAATGAAGACCAATATAGAAGAATTGAATGAAGAGAGCGAGTACCAGCAAAAGGAAAAGTTTGAAAAAGAGGAGATTTTGAGTCAAACTTGGCTGGTGAAACAAGCTGAAAGATTGAAAATATATGAGGCTCAACGTGAGAAAATTACATATGGGATACAAGACCTAATAGAAGGAAGGGCTAAACTAGGACAAGAGATTGAAAAATTTGGCACTGCTATTCACGACTTGGAAGCTCAATTGATTGCAAAGGTTGATGCGTCTAACGCCCAACAAAATAGTTCTGAGTTGTGTGAAACTGAAAAGGAGCTTATACGCCAAATCGAGGAGCTAAAATTGGAGAGTCAATCATTCGAGCGTACTTTTATTAATGATGTCCAATATTGAGGAAAGCACTCTAGAGTTATGTGAGGAAGTAGATAATGTTATATTTGAAGACTCTAGTGTGTGTACATATGACGATGTAACTAGTGATACAATTCTAGAGTTAGGGTGTACTGGTCCTCTTTCCATACATTTTTCAACATTGTGTTTAGATGATGACATGGAAATCGAGTCATCTGAGCCTTTGGAGGGAGCCAATGTACGAGGACCTGGGTGCGTATATTCTGGAATTTATTACGCCAGAGAGACATAATTACATACCTCATTTGAAAGCCAAAAATTATTAGAACGCGATATTGGTTGCTTGGCCCTGTTAAATTTGTCTCACCACCCCGAGAGCATAGCAAAAAGCTTGAAGCCAAATTGGGGGCTCAATTCATAAGTTCGAGGTGGAGGCAAAAAGTGGTTCACGTCGTGCCGCGACGTTAAATCAAGCGCTTGTTGGGAGGCAACCCAGCTTTACTGCTTTCTTTTATTTATCTTTTTTTTTTAATTATATTATTTTTGTAGTGTTTGTTTTGATTTTGTAGGATTATAAGTATAGGAAGCACAGCCAATAGGCGAGCGCAAAAGCGAGCAGGTGGTTGAAACTGAGTGTGAGGTACCCACAGAAAGGATCATACCTGGGAGAAGTCTGAGTATCCCGTGAGCTGCTAATTCTTTGGCCTTTGGCCTACTAGGGAGTCTCTTTTTCCCTTCTTGTTATTTATAGTGTGCATTGAGTACATTGCACAATTTTAAGTGTGGGGTGAGGAGATTGTCTGAGTGACTTTCTATGCTTTTTAGTTGTGTTAGTTTAATTGAATAATTTCTTTTTAGAAAAATGAAAAAAAATTGGACTTTTCCCGACGATGGATCTCCTAGATAGTTTTCTTGAAGGATGTAAGTCTAAAGAAAAAGGACAAAAGATTTTCTTTGTAAGTAGTGTAGCAATTCCCCCTTGATTTTTCTTTGAGCCGCGGTTCTTTTGCAAGGGTTTTGTTTGAACCGGGTATAGTTAGTTCTTTTTTAGAACTAGGAAAACTTGTGTTATGATTGAAATTGAAGCAATATTTTTTAACTTTGTCATGCCTTGAGAATAGTGAGTACTTTTGTTGTGACGCTTAAGTTCAATTTTTGACTCTTGTATAAGTACCTTAAATTGTATGATCTTAACTTTGCTTAACTTCTTTGACTAGAGTATCTTGATGAGTCTAATCCTGAGTGAGTTATGTGCCATGTGTGTGTGAGGTTTTTGTGTTATTCTGTACATTGCATTTGATGTCTAGAACTTGCCCCGTGTGTTTGGAAAGCGAAATAGTAGTTTTGTTCAGTCTTGGAAATGATATAGGCGTTTCATATATATATATTGTAAGCACGTGATTTTTTCCCTATATGAGAATTACTCCCAAAAAATTCAAAATCAAATGATTTTCCTTGGTGTGCAATTTTGTGAGATTTTGTGATATTTTTTAGATAATTATTTGAATTTGTCTGTGCTTGTTTATTTGTTAAATTAATAAAAATACAAAAATATGTCGCATTTTGCATGTATGATTTAATTCTACAATTTGTTAGTAATTAAGTTTGTTTACAAAAAATAAAAATTACAAAAATAGGCATCTTTTGCATTTTTAGCATTTAATGTCCAAATATACAATTTTATGCTTAATTATTACTTAATTGTGTGTTAATTGTTATTGGTAGTTAATTTGCACTTTTATAACTTAATTTAGTTCTTAATAATAATTTAAGTATTTTTATAATTTAGTTTTAGAAAAATAAAAGAAGAAAAGTGAGCAAAAATACAAAGGAAAATCGGATTGGGCCATTTCTTCAATTTCAAACCACAGGCCCAAATAATTGCCCAACCTTCCCCATGACCCGGTCCACTTCAAACCGGGTCGACCCGGTCCGCCCCATTAACCCAAATACCCTAACACCCTTCTTCATTTTTTTTTCAAAACACAAAACAAAAACAAAAAATAAAAAACCCTAAAACTAAGAAAAGGATCCGCCCCCCTCCCTTGGCTTTTTCTTCTCCAAAATACCAAACACCCCATGCAACCATGGCAGCCCTTCTGCCTCCTCATCGACGCACACACACACACAGCTGTGTCAACACATTCACACGAGCACGTCTTCCCCATCCAAACGACCAGCTTTACTGCTTCGTCTTCGACTGCGAACAGTCCGAACGCTGCTTTCTTCTTCATGTTGTCGCTGCTGACTCCATGGCTGAGCCTTCCTCGTCGTCGTCCATGGATGCTGTTGCAGCTCGAGTCGCTTCTGCTTTGGACGATCTCAAAGCAGCTCCAAGCAGTCATGGAAGCTCCATGACCAGACGCTCATGTTTCTGCTTGCAACGTCCATGGTTACTTCTCCTCCTTCGTTCCAGCTGCTTCACGCTACTGTTGCTGCCTTCATCTTCTTCGCGCGAACAAACCAAGCGCGCCTCCAGCTGCTTCACGCTAATGTTGCTTGCGTCGTCGGGATGTACCGTGAAAACCCAGTCTGCGTCCAGCCCGTCGACCTGCCACCGCTTCATCGAGTTGCTTCATCTTCCCGTTCCAAACGTGCTGCGGGCTGCTGCTGCGGTGTTCTTCGCCATTGGTTGCTGCCACGCTGCTGCCTCACCTTCGTCTTCTTCACTTCTGCCTCGCGCACATGGATGAGTTTTGGTCGATGTCGTCGATCACTGTTCGAGTTCGTCGTTAGTTGGTCGTTGTTCGTCGTTTCAATCCGGTTGGTAGATTTTGATTTTTTATTTTGTCCGTATCTTGTTTTGATATTCTCGAATCTAAAAACGGCAAATGTTTGTTTTGTTCATGTCTATCGTTAGATATTTGATTTTTTGTTTTGTTCATGTTCATATGTTTTGTGGAATTAATTTTCAGATTTCAAATGAAATTTAATTAGTTGTTTTTCATGTTTATGTCATGTTAATTTTATTTATTTTTGTAAAAAAAGAATTGTTAGTTTGATGTTTGTTAGATTCAAATTGAAATTTAATTGACCATTTCTTCAATTTGTTTCATGTTGTTATGAATTTTTCAGAAATTATTAATGTTATTTGAATCGTTTGAATCCGTCATGTTTGTTGTTTAAAATAGATTTTAAGGCATGTTTATTCATTGTTTGAAGTTCGTCCAGTAATTTAATTTGTTTATGTTTGTTTTTGATTTGTTGATTTAGTTTGAATCATGTATTTTGTTGTTTGTATTGTTGTATCCTTGCTCATCCATTGATGGTCTAAATTAACCAGGATTGGTTCCCGATATGGTTAATTCATTCCATTAATTTTGAGTTGTGTTGTTTATCGTGTTCATGTGATTTGTTGTTGAAGATTGTTGAGAAATTGGTCATCTTGGCTATATTTTGGTTAAGTTATGATTAATTGATTGTTTAGAGCTGATAGGGGTAGTTTGGTAAATTGCAATCAGTTCAGGGGTAAAATGGTAATTGCAATAAGGTCGGAGGGGTAGTTTGGTAAGTGAACATTATTTTGATTCTTTATGTTAAGCATGGAGGACAAAATGTAATGGGGTGGTTTTTGATATAATTGTTTAACATAATGGGGGACAAGACAAAACATAATGGGGAGGAATATTGTATTTATTTAATGTAGGCATGTGAAACAAATTATAATGGGATTGGGTGGAGGTATTTATTTAATGTAGGCATGGAGGACAAAGTTTAAAATAAAAAAAACATTCAATAGTGGGGACAAAGCATGCATTGGGGGAATAATTTCGGGTTGGGGATTCAAGACTTGTCTTGCTATATATATGAGGTCATTTGACACATTAAAGAGAGAACTTGAACATTAAGAGGGAAGGAGACCCGATTTGAACATTAAAAGAAAACAGATTTTTACACTTGAGAGCGGACAGACTTGAAACATTTTGAGAGTAAAAGAGAAATGCAATTTGAACTTTCACTCGAATAATTTCCATTTGCTTTTCTCGAGTGTTATGCAAAAATCATTAAACTTCTGCATCTTGTGTCGTTTGCTCTTCTGCTTTGACTGTTTCTGTTACTGGGTTATTCTACTGGTTGTTGCTGGTTTTGCGGTGTTGCTGAATCTGCTGTTGCTGTGGTATTATTGCTGCTGACTCCTACTTCATTTCTTCTTGTATTACTATTTCCAGGTACACATTTGTACACTCTCGGTTTGAAGCGAAATGAAATATTAATCAGGCTCCTGTTCCTGTTGAATTCCTTTTGTTTGGATTTGTGTTTGAATAAAATTTTCCTTCCTTTGTATAAAAATGTAGTTGACTGATTAATGAGTAATGGGGTTGCATATGTATAACTTCTTCATCTAATAATATTAATTTAAATTAATCAAGGTTGTTTTGCTATTATTATTTATCTCATGTTCTAGTATTATTGAATAATAGAATATAGAATGAAAGCAGTTTTTCTTTGTACAAACTCGATCACAATTTTCCATTCACATTAGCCGTAACTTAATAACTAATAAGTTACGTTTTTCAGCATGTAATTAATTGAGAAACTTTCTTTTATTTTTAGAGACAAACTTAATAGAAGAAATGTAGTCACTGTAGGTTTATCCTTTTAAATAATAAATGAGACGAGCCTCGCCAAACAAAAAATGCACAAGCTGCGGGGCCCTCTAAATGTATATATTAAAATACTTAGAATTCGGGACATGCCGTTTAGCGAATTTTACGGCTTTCCCCAAAATAACAATACGCTAGTGGCTTTAGGCGCGTCTTTAATAATTTATTTTCCTTAATTCGGGTGCACATTTATGTGACCCAAATCCAAATCTCAACCGAGTCGAGATATGTCAATAACCACGGGTGCATTGACGTAACGTGGTTCGAGATATGTTTTCACGACGTTGCAATTCTCGTAAAAAATAATAATAAAAGCGGTCAAGAGTTAAAATTGGCACATCGGTTCATAATTGTATTTAAAATCAGATAAATAAGCCGAATATGACAGTTGAGCGACCGTGCTAGAACCACGGAACTCGGGAATGCCTAACACCTTCTCCCGGGTTAACAGAATTCCTATCCGGATTTCTGGTACGCAGACTGTAATATGGAGTCATTCTTTTCCTCGATTCGGGATTAAAATTGGTGACTTGGGACACCCTAAATCTCCCAAGTGGCGACTCTGAAATAAATAAATCCCGTTTCGATTGTCCTTTAATTGGAAAAAACTCCCTTCCGCGCCCCCTTGATGCGGCACGGGCAAAAAAGGAGTTGTGACAACTCTGAACGCGTGGTGGGCAAGAACGAAGCATGAATTTTATAGCCTGTTTGGCCAAGCTTCTTTTTTGCCAAAAGTGCTTTTTTGGCTAAAAACACTTTACAAGCCTTACCCATTTGTTTGAACTAACCACCTATTTGAATATTTTCACCTCTCGTGAGCACTTGAATTGTTATGAACTTTGTAAAATTTGAAGTGTGGGGTGGTTGGTTTGGATTTTGAGTGGAACTAATGAAATAAGGAGAAATGTGCACTGTTTTGACAAAAGTAAGAGCCACTTGAAAAGAGAAAAAGAAAAGAAAGAAAGAAAATAGTTGTATTGCTGTGAAAATATTCTGTGATAGTGGTGACTCTTGATGTAATTGTGCTTAAAAAAGTGGGGAGTTAATATATATTGATGTGAAAGTGGAGTTATGGTTTGACATAAGTGTGGGGTTTTCAATATTAAAGTGTATGTAATAAAGTGCATAGGGAGGTGTAGTTACTCTTATATCTAAATGTATCATACCCGACCCGCAACTTACATTACAACCAAATAAAGTCCTACTTGATCCTAGAATGAATGAGCTCGATTAGTAGAGTAATACACTACGGGCAATCCTATGGTGCATCTCTTGTGGCATATGAATGTTATTTCTGAGAGTGAGTGAATTCTTGCTACCTTGAGTTCCTAAGTATTCTTAAATTTTAGTGTGTGGAACTACTCTCTTTTGTTGTGTGAAGGGCACTTGATTCATGAAGGAAAGGTAATGTCAGTGACCTCTATGTTAGAGTAAGTGAGTGAGTTGCGAATAATGCGTGGTACTTTTGAGTCAAATGTTGAGGTGAAGATGTTACACTCTTGTGCTTAGTCTATTTTAAATATTTTTGGTGTGATAAGTTAGGGGAATTGTTTTAAAAGGTTGTGTCTATATAAAGTGTAGTTTGATTGCTCGAGGACGAGCAATGGTTTAAGTGTGGGGTGTTGATGATTGGCTATAATTGTATATTTTAGTCGCTTATTACACTCTAATTTACTGCACTTTAATTGAGTTTGAGCTTTAATCGTTAGTGTTTTGCACTAAATATGTGTTTTATGCCTTGTACGAGTGATTCCGATCTATGTAGGTATTATGGAATGAATTCAAGTGATTTGGAGCTTTGAAGTCTGAGTAAAAGCCCAAGGAATTAATCCGGGATTGTGTTCGGGATCAACGGATGATAGTTAAGAACGAACTGGAGAATCGAGCGGGCATACGACGCATTGTCTAGTAAAATGTATATAACTTTTCGCTCAGGACTCCGTTTGGGCTCCACAATATATTGTTGGAAAGATATTTGAAAGGACAACAACTTTCATGTTTTGTAGGTTTGGTAATTCTCACTATCGTGCCACATAGGACGCCGAAGGGTGCAGTGCAGCAGTATAAAAACTGGCCTGACAAGAAAAATGCAAGGCTGCTGATAATCTCCACTAGAGCGCCGCAGGGGGCGGCGCGGCTGTACAAAATTTACAGATCCAGAGTCCTATTTCGCACGGGAGAAGGTGTTTTCGTCTGGGCCCAACCCTACTTGGTATAAATACATATAAAAACGTTATTTTGAGGACTTTTGACACATCTTAGACCTAGGGAGAGCACAGAGCCGCCGTGGAGGCCGGGTTCCATCTTTTCTTCTACCAAATTTAGTATTTTTCTTATGTTTCTTTGTATGAATTGTTGTTTGGCTACCATGTCTATGTGGAGCTAAACTTCACGTTGTAGGGTTGTGGTTCTTTCATGACTATTGTTATTCAAATATTGATTTTGATTTCTTAGTTTATCATATTGGTTTATTTATTCAATCCTGCGCTTAATTATTTAATTGCTTGATCACCAATTGAATACTATCTACGAATCTTGAATTGAACTCGAAAGTGGGAATTCTAGATTACATATAGGATTGAGTAGAGCAAGTTCTTGAACCTGGGCATCGGGGAACAGATTCGTGGTTAGGATAGACATATACCTAATTGCCTTGCTTGGTTGATGTACAGGAATTATAAATGCGTTCTTGTTAGTTCTAATTCCATAGACATATAGGAGCTAGGTTAGCTTGAATAGGCGAATAAGAACTCGATGGATTCTTATGAGCAATATTAACCCTATCAACCAATAAACAAGATAAACTAATTAGTCAATTCAATTGAAGAATACAATACGATTGTTAGATAGTCCATGACCCTAGATCGTTTTCATTATATTGATAACATAAAAAAATCTGCTCTTTCTTTGTTCAAAGTTCATTATTTATATTTCTTCATTCAATTAGTTTAGAATCAAATACTTCTAGGTTTAATTCTTGTTTAGATAATTAGGATCGTCTAATTTAGTTAATAGTTAATCACAAGTCCTCGTGGGTTCGACATCCGACTTTTAGTCACTTTATTACTTGACGATCGCGTATACTTGCGTGTGCATTTGTCCGCAACACAACACGGCGAGGAGGAAGCATAGACAGAGTCAAGAAGGAGAATAGGAACTGAAATCCATACAAACAAGTACATAGCCAATCATTAACATTAACTACATTGCTAATCTTCAAAAAGAAGAAGAAGAAGAAGAAAATGAAGGAGGAGAAAGGGGGCTCAAGTTATCTAAAAAGTGGGTACAAGTTAAAAGTTTTAAAAAAAATAGATATAAGTTAAATGAGGGCGACCAAATAAAGCGCCCTGTGCAATTTTTACGGAGAACTTCAATCAATAAAGGAAAATAAAGTATAAAACCTAATTAGGACAAAGCAAGAGTATTTTAACGCAACTTACCATAAAAGGACATGAAGAAACAAGAGCAAGTTTGTCGATTTGTATTTCAATATTATTGACAAGGACCAGCGTTAAAAAAACAAAAGAAATGCCAATGCACAATTAAAAAACTAATGAACATGCCTATAAAAATAAATTAAATGATAACTTCTGGAAAAGGGAATTTATGTCGGCCAAAACCTTATTTTAATTAACGATTAATAGTGGTAGGTGACTTAATGGAGTTGGTGGGGTTCTAAATTATACCGACTTATTTCAAATTTGGCCCTTCATTTAAAAAAAGAAAAAGAAAAAAAAAGACAGTGCACGAAGCATCACGCGAGGTCCGGAAAAAGGTTGCACCCAAAAGGATGTAAGATAGACAACCTACCCTAATATAAGCATTAACGACTGATTTCATAGCTCGAACTCATAACCTATAAGTTACACAGAAATAATTTTACCGTCACTAAAAAAACATGAAGTCTGTCTCTACTCTATTTGAAATTGTTAAATTTTCTCCTCATCAAAATTTTAAACTATTCATATTCTTTTTGTTACTAAATTGTCTCGTTTTGTCCTTATCATCAGTAGACTTCACATGTTTAAACTCTCTGAGAAAAATAAGTCAAAATATACTCATCTATTTTTTACTAGAGTTTAAAATTACCTTCAGTAATCATATTGTTGTATTGTTGCTATTGGTTCTTTTTTATTATTTTTGAGCGAGGATTTATTGAAAATATTCTCTCTACCTTTACAAGTAGGAGTAAGGTCTGCGTTAGAGGCGGACCAAGAATTTGAGCATTCTCCACTTTAAAGATAAAATTTAAAAAAAATTATGCATTGTAGGAAATTAGATTCGAAATTGGGTCATCAAGAGAGTAAAAGTTCTTTAAGCACTTCTACAAACCAACTCCTCCGTCCAGATTTTATGATTTTAGGGGGTCGCATAAAATATTTCAGGGGTCCTTACTGTATATATAAATATATATGAAATATATATTCAGTCTTTTTGCCGAAGCTAACAGGTTTCGGTGACCCCCCACCCCCAACGTAGGTCTGCCTTTGGTCTGCGTACACACTACCCTTCTTAGACCACACTTTATAGGATTACACTAAACTATTATTGTATTGTAATTTAAAATTACACTTAGGTTGAAGCTTCTTAGTGGGCACGAAAGAAAAAAAAAGAGAACAAAAAGAATAGGAAAAGACAAAAACCAAAAGCAAAAAAAATGAGGAAAAAAAATGGGAACATGTTGCCTCTATCATTTTCATGATCAAACACCAACTAGAAAACTTCTTACAATAGTAACCACTGCTCCTCATTTCAAAGAAAAAATTCCAACCAAAAATGGAGGAAAATCAAAACACAGACATAAATCAAACTCAACAACTTCATTACTGGGGAAATACACCAGAAGAAGAATATTATACTCTCCAAAATATCAAATCAACCAAATCTTTTTTCACTTCACCTAGAGGCCTATCTCTTTTCACAAAATCATGGCTACCAAAAAATATTTCTTCTCCTAATTATAAAGGTATTATTTTTATGGTACATGGTTATGGAAATGATATTAGTTGGATATTTCAAGAAACTCCAATTTTTTTAGCAAAAAATGGATTTGCTTGTTTTGCACTTGATATTGAAGGTCATGGCCTATCTCAAGGTATCAAATCCTATGTACCAAATATAAATCTTGTTGTAGATGATTGTATCTCATATTTTATTTCAATCCTAACCAAAAATTCTGAATTCCAAAATTTACCAAAATTTCTTTTTGGTGAGTCAATGGGTGGTGCTATTAGCTTATTAATCCATTTTAGGAACAATATTATGTTAAATGGTGCAATTTTAAGGGCCCCCATGTGTAAGATTTCAGAAAAGATGAGACCAAAATGGCCAATTCCACAAATCTTGACCTTTTTTGCAAGATTTGTACCAACTTTGGCTATTGTACCAACAACTGATCTTTTGGACAAATCTGTAAAAGTCCCAGAAAAGAGAGAAATTGCAAGAATGAACCCAAATGGCTATAATGGAAAACCAAGATTAGGGACAGTTGTGGAACTTATGCATGTGACTGATTTTGTTAGTACTAAACTTTATGATGTAAGTATTCCATTTTTGGTTTTACATGGAAGTGCTGATGTTGTTACTGATCCAGAAGTAAGCAAAGAATTGTACCAGAAGGCTAAAAGTAAAGACAAGACAATCAAGATTTATGATGGGATGGTACATTCCTTGTTATTTGGAGAAACTGATGAAAATGTTGAGATTGTTCGTAATGATATGTTGGCGTGGTTGAATGACAGATCCTGACTAATTTGAATTCGCGATGTGCAGTGTCAAGCACTCCCTACCTTGAGTTTCTATGTTAGCGGTACTCGAATTTGAGACGTCTGATTATAAGGGTAAGGATTACAGCGATCTCACCCGTTCCTTGATGTTTTTAGTCCATTTTTAGTTTGTTGTTTTGTAATTTTTTCCTCTTTAAAATGTAAATCCGAGACTTTGGTTAAGGGTTAAAGATTCCATCAATCTCACCTGCTCTTTGGTGGATTTTTAATTAAGTTTCGGTTCATTGTTATTTAGAGAGACTTATGAAGATATTGAGATTGTTCGTAATGATATGTTGGCATGGTTGAATGAAAAAAAATCCTGAGTTGAAGTGTACAATGAATACTATCATAAGTATCTAAATTCATTTTCTAGTTCAATTTTCTTTTCTTTTCGATGGATTTGGTATTCGGAAACCACGTGTCATACTAATTCAGATTCGTGTTGTGTAAGATTCACATATATTGAACACTCTTTATTGGAAATTTTTTTTTCCACTTATTTTAAGTTTGAACACCCTTAAAGAAATTTTTGGCTTCGCCACGGCATACAAGTGAAATATTTTACAACTTTTTTGGTGAATTATATTGCTGGATGATGGTGGAAAGCATATTGTTAGTGCTAATGCTTGTGAGTAATTGTGAACACTTTGTAAAAGCGAGCAACTATAGTATATTTGGTTAAATTCGATATCAGATTTACGTTTCGCTTTGCTGTTGTGTCTTTTGTCTGTCATGAGTTAACATATCTAAGTAGAATACATAACTGATTAGTCGACTGAAACTAATTGTATTCGCTAGTCGAAAAATACATAACATAGTTTATGTAGGATTGTGTCCTTAATGTATGGTTGTTATATAAGGATGCTGTTGTAAAGAGGTCTGACTGTATATGCTACACATTAATTATATCTTACGCTGCTTCTTTTATAGAGAGAGTTGTAACTAATACTGATTCTTTGAAATAAATGGTAGAGAATTGAAAACGATACACTAAAACAACAACGACAATAACAACAACAACAACAATAACAATTTTGCCTCGGTTCCAAATAAATTCGGATTAGAATGAAACTTGATGTTTCAAGTTCTATTAAATACAGTAATTATTTAGACGGACCAGTAAATTTGAAATACCATAGATGGTTAAAGGGAAACAAAAATAATAACTTTATATGTTATCAATGTTTGCAGATATATGTGGGTCTTGAAAATGCTAAACCCTCACAGTCTCACGTAGTGAACTCCTCATGTAACTTACATTTTTGTGGTTTTGTCACAATTTGTTTGACAATTTAGATTCTAAAAATATCTTTGATCTTTGAAAGTCAAATTTGGGCAACACTTTTGGGCTTCAGTGTAACACCCCGTAAATTCGGCTCAGGTATGAATGAGTTAAAGGAGTAGTAAGGTTATATTTTGGGCATATAAAGTCCCATCGGGATGATTATGGGTGAAAATAGTTATTTCAAAATCAAGATGAAAAGTGAGGTGCATAAGATTTAACAAAATCGACTAAGTTTGCAGAAGGTTCGTATTCCAGCAGGTTTTAGTGAAAATGAGTAAGGAATTTGGGAAAACTCAAAGCATGAAAGCTGTAGGCCTTTGAAATATATTTCCAACGATATATTATGGAGCCCGAACGGATCTCTGTGCAAAAGCTTATACGCGTTTTACAGAACAGTATGTGATATGCGCGTCGGTAGCGCGCCCTTAGCGCGGGCAGGATTCCAGATGCGCGGGCGCGCTAGTGGGGGGGGGGGTCGTTTTAAAGCTATATTTCGTCTCCCACATCCCCAAAATATTAAAACTTGATCTAGAAAGGAGAACTCTCAAAAACCTAACTCCCTAAGGGTCCTTCCACCACCCAAGGTAAGTTCTAATGGTGATTCTAAGTTAATTTCAATATCCCATCTTATTAACATGGGTAAACCCTCCATATCATTAGATATTCGTTTGGGGCATCATTGTTGAGAGAAGAAACCCTAGAACTCGAATTCAAGAAGATTGAACGTCAAAAAGGTAATGTCTTCACCCTATAATTGATTCTAGCATTGGATTAATGATTATTGACTCAAGTTCATGAGATATGAGTTGATGCGTTTGATAGAAAAGCATGGACAATTATAGGTTTGGCTTGTTGATTGTTGATTATTGGTTAAGGGTGTTGTTTACCTTATGGGTGATAAAGAATAATGTTGATTATAACTATTTGAGACTTTAGAATTTATTTAGGAGCAAGAGAATGGGTTATTGAGTGTAGAAACACCATTAATAAGGACTATGAAGCTTATGCCACCAAGTGTTTGAGAAAATGCCTAAGTGACTAAAACATGAGTATTATTGCTAATATGGAATCCCTTTGACTTGTATTAATATAGATTGAAGTTGAAGGGGTTGGCGAATGTTGTATTATGCTCAAGAGCAGGAAGTTAAGGTATGTGAGGCCAACTCTTTATGTTTGGGAATATTAATGATTCTTCCTACACTACGTTTCTTTTACGACGTATCAATTGCCTCAAAAATATAGTTAAGCCTAGTTCCTTGAATAGTAGTAGAGCTTCTATTCTCTAGCTTCATAACTCGTTCATGACTTTCATTCTGAACGTTGTGAGCTCAGTGCGTATTCAATATAGACTTGGGCTTGATGCCCCCGAGTCTTAGTATAGATTACTCAGTATGCCATAAACAATTGAAGTTTCAGTGTTCATAATCAGTTCAAGAATACATGTCTCAGTCTAGTCCTATTCAGTATTCTAGTATTATGTAACTCAGTGTGATCCATTATTCTAGTATTATGTAACTCAATGTGATTCAGTATTTCACTATCATATATTGCAGTATGATTCTCAGTTCCTGATTTTAAATCCCTGAATATTGAACACTTGTATTTGGGCCTAAGGCCGCAGTTTATGTTTTATGCATCTTTGGGCCTGAGGCCGCAGTTTATGCTTTATGCATCTTTGGGCCTGAGGCCGCAGTTTATGCTTTATGCATCTTTGGGCCTGAGGCCGCAGTTTATGCTTTATGCATTTTGGACCTGAGGTCGCAGTTATGTATACGTATACTTGGGCCCGAGGCCGCAGTTTGTGCACATATATATATTGGGCCTGAGGCCGCAGTTTAATATTCAGATAAACAGGTTGTTCATCATTCAGAAGAGGGAGTATTCATATCCTACTTCCTTTCAGTTCAATTATTAGTTACCGTTCAATTATCAGTTATCATATCAGTTACCAGTTATCAGTTCAGTTACCAATTATCAGTCCAGTTATCATTTATTAGTTATCATTTCATTTATCAGTTATCAGTTCTCAGTTATCATTTCAGTTTCAGTTTCAGCATTTATAATTCTTTCTTTTAGTTGCCTTATATACCAGTACAATTCAAATGTACTTGTCACACCTCCTTTTTCGCCCGCGCCGCCTCAAAGGGACGCGGAAGAGAGTTTTTTTCCAATTAAAGGATAATCGAAATAGAATTTTATTTAAAGATTCAGAGTCGCCACTTGGGAGATTTATGGTGTCCCAAGTCACCGGTTGAATCCTGAATTAAGGAAAATATTGACTCTGTTTAACAGTCTGCGCACCAGAAATCCAGATAAGGAATTCTGTTAACTCGGGAGAAGGTGTTAGGCATTTCCGAGTTCCGTGGTTCTAGACGGTCGCTCAACTGTCGTATTCGGCTTGATTATCTGATTTTATACAATTATGAACCTACGTGCAAATTTTAACTGTTTACCGCTTTGTTATTATTTATTCAAAGAATTGCAATGTCGTGAGAATGCATCTCGAATTGCGCCACATAAATGTACCCGCAATTTTTGATACGTTCCAACTTCGTTGAGATTTGGATTTGGGTCACATAAATGTGCACCCGAGTTTAGGAAAATAACATTATTAAATGCGCGCCTAAAGCGACTAGCGTATCATTATTTTGGGTAGGGCCATGAAATTGGCTAAACGGCCCGTCCCTAAGTCTAAGTATTTTAAAACAAATATTTATTGAGGGCCCCGCAATTTTGTATTTTATTCGGCGAGGCTCATCTCATTTTTTTATTCAAGGATATCCTAAAGCGACTATGATTTCCTATTTATTGGTCTCTAATAATAAAGAAAAAATTCCTAATCAATTAGCATTAAAAAGTTCGGGCTTCAAATTCAAATCCGGGTCCAAACAAAAGGAAACACCTTCTAGTTTGAACCCGCTACATAACTTAAGATCCGCCGCCTGCCGTTGTAAATATTAACAAAACAGCTACCATTTCGATCCAGTTCAACTTTAGCTTTATTATATGAATTGGATTATTGAAGTTAATCTATGTGGAATACAAAGCCATTTTTGCTCTTTTACGGTTTGTTGAAAAATGCATCAATGCTTCAAACTGACATCAAGCTAACATTAATCACTAACATTCGAGAACTAACATTAGTTACTAACATTATTTACATTGCGGTTTTAAATGATGTTATTTACTCAAGTGAACTCGCGATTTCAGAATTAGACCTATTAAACCAACATGCTGATTTCCATAAACTATTTGAACCTACTTTGTGACATAAACTTTTTGAAACTGTTTCACGACTACTGAACAAAAGAATTAAATACAGTATATTTCATAACTAGTAATCACTAACTAAGATTAATTATAATTGATATTCCATGTTTGTAAAAATAGATTCAATCAGTCCAGTTTATGCATTTCAAAATCATTCCAATACACACTATGAAATATCAAGTGAACCACTGCTTATACATCAAATTAAACACAAAGAAATAGTTATTTTCGGAAATCCATTCCAACAAACTCTTTACTTCCTTTCCATTAAATTTGAGAGCTTTAGAACATGTACCTGGATAATGGAAATACAAGAAGATGAAGGAGCGGTCAACAACAGTAATAACACAGTAACGCAGTGACAGAACAATCCAGTGACGGATTAAAAGGAAGGAACCAGCAGAGTTCCGAGCAACACCCAATGAAAAACAGTAGACAATAACCAATAGCAAACTCAGGAAGAAACCAATTGAAACCGCAACAGTACTAGTTCCTCAAATTAATGAACTTTTAAATGTTAAAAATCCAGCCTAGACTCTCTAAAAAAACTGAAAGAGAACTCGTTTTCTTTTTCCAAAAACCAGACCCAAATCCTCTTCAAAATTCCTTTGTTTTTCCTTTTCGAACTTTTTTTTTTCAAAATGAATTCTCTCTCTGTATATCCAGTGTATCCAGAGTGTATATCTGGTGTATACTACTCTCTCTTTAGATTTACAGAATGTTTTTTTTTCTGTTCCGAAAAATCCCCAATTCTCTCTTAATGTTCAGAAAATCCCCTTCCTCCTAAAAATTCTCCCTTTAACTTGTGTCAAGCCTTTCTTATTTATAGCCAAACTTGAAGCACTTAAATTAATCCCACCATCTTCTCCCCATCCCCCTTTAAAATCCCACTACTTAATGTTTTGTCCCCCAATATATTAAACAAATATATTAGTTCTCACTACCACATATCTTTTCTTTATTTAATTTCCTTATTGCCCCACTACCGCATGCTTTATCCCCCACTATATTAAACAATGTATTAATTCCACTACCACATGTCTTGTCCCCCACCATGTATTAAACAATGTATTATTTTAATATTATTTAATACTTAGTGGACAGAGCACTCATTAATCATTTTTTTTTAAAACTTAAAATCCCAAAAATGCCCCTGAAAATACTGCAATTTACCATTCTACCCCGATCCCTTTCAATCTATACCAAAACCATATCAGCTATAACCAATTCACCTAATCAACGATCCAATTAACAAACAAACTCTGAATAACAAACTCGCCCAAACAAACTCCTAATCGACAAGGTTCATGAATTAACAACAGAGTCAGATTCATATCCGAACTTAAACGGGACAAACAAGTAGATTTAAATCACTAAACTCGATCATCAGTTGACCTCAAACTAAATCAAACAACATCATAACCAAGATGAATGATTCATACTAAATCTAAAACTAAAGACCAACACATAAACACTCGACATTAAATCACTTGATGAAAAACTAACGAACTTCAAACAAAAAATGAACACGAATTAAATCCAACAACATTACAACAAAGATGAATGATTCAAACTAAATCACCCGACATTCGACATTAAATCACTTGATGAAAAACTAAAGAACTTCAAACAAAAAATGAACACGAATTATCTCTAACACAAACAAAGACCTGGGTTCGAATTCAAACCAACCCATCGGAACACAAACACAATCATAGAAAGAAGAAAAGGAGCGGAAGATGAATTCGCTGAACGAAAACTAAAAGAAAAGAGAACGGAAACCTACTGGTTTAAAACCCGGGTTCAAACGGAACCTCGGCGTACTGCCTCGACGTATGACTGAGCATGACCTCGAATGCATGACCTCGACGTACTGCCTGGAGATGGAGTTGGAAGTAGAATGATGGGGGTCACTGGTTGCCGACGGACTGTTTGGTTGCTTGGTGGAGCAGCTGGTGGATGTGGAGGCTGTGTGTGTGTGTGTTGAGCAGCTGGTCATGAGGAGGAGCTGCTAGTCGTCAGCTGGACGACGACGGGTGAAGCAGCAGCAACCATGGCGGGCTAGCTGGAGCTCGTGACTGGATGAAGGAGAAGGCAGCCATGGATGTGGAAGCTGGAGCTTGAGGTCGACAGACTGGTTGAAGACGAAGGGAGCTTGGGCGTTTGGTTCGCTGGAGGTCGACGAAAGAAACGACCATGACGAAGAAGAAGAAGCAGCAACGTTTGGTTGGAGCTCGACAAAGGCAGCCATGGGAGCTTGAGGTGGAGGGGTCGTTTAGGAGATGGTCGTTTGGGACAATGGGGATGGGGTGTTGTTCGTCGTGGGCTGGTGCTCCTATGGAGGTGAGGTTGGAGAGGTAGGCAGCCATGGGAAGGTTTGTTTGAGAAGGAGAGGTCGAAGAAGATGAAGGAGGAAGGGGCAGCCATGGGAGGTGAGGGGGAGCAAAAGCAGCAAGGGCAGCCATGGGAGGGTTGATGGTGGAGGGGTTGTTTGGGGAAGGAGAAGAAGAGGGGTGCGAGTGGTTTTAGGTTTTTTTAGGTTAGGGTTTTTTCAAAAATGAAAAATGGAAGAAGGGGGTGCTTGTTTGGGGTTATGGGGCGGACCGGGTCGGGTCGACCAGGTGGTTTTTTTTTTGGGTTGGATAAAGGGTTATTTGGTTTGGGCCTGATTGATTTAAATTAAAAGGTGGCCCAATCCGATTTTCTTCTTATTTCCAATGCTTCTTTTTTTCTTCTTTTATTTTTTCTTAAACTAAAACTAAATTCTAAAAATCCTAAATTATCCTATAGAACTAAATTAATTTATAAAAGTGCAAATTAACTCTCAATAATAATTAACACACAATTAAATAGCAATTACGATAAAACCACACAATTTGGACATTAAATGCTAAAAATGCAACGTACATTATTTTTATGATTTTTTGTTCTTGTAAAACAAACTTAATTGCTCCTAATTGTAGAATTAAATCCTAAATGCAAATGTGACATATTTTTGTATTTTTTATTAATTTAACAAATAAACATGCACGAACAAATACAAATAATTATCCAAAAATGCCACGAAAATTCTCAAAATTGCACACAAAGGAAAATTGTTTTATTTTGAATTTTTTGGGAGTAATTCTCTTATAGGGCAAAAATCACGTGCTTACAGCTGCCCCTCTTTGTCCAAAAACACGAAGAGTTTTCGTGCAAAGATAAAGTGAGCAGATACGAGCGATTTTTGCCCATCCGAGTACTCCGTGTGAAGCAATTTTTGAAAGATTTAATCGAACCTTTGCTTCAAAGGTTTCCTACATATCCCTGTCTAGAAGGGAATCAGGTTAATGTAGTTCGGGAAATTTTGGTAGTTGGGCCTACCATGGGACTGCAATGTTATTGCTGTTGCATGTTGTTATTACTGCTTGCCGACCTCCTTATTACACCATGCTGAAAGAAAACAAGAAGCTAGACTAAACTATAGTTTATGAATTACAAAATCTTATCTAGATCTTCAGTCGTGCTCTTGTATCTCTTGTTGCTTTGATGTCTTGGTGACTTCTCGGGTATTTCTTTACTTCTGATTTGTCTTGTATTCTCCCTTGACTGCCGATCTCGAACTGCTTACTTCCTTCTCGTGAGCTTTGCATTATTTTCCCATCGAATCTTGAACTTCCTTCCTCTGTTGGGGATTCTTGTTTTTTCCCGCTGGGGATTTCGGTTGTATTCCTCTGCTTTACTGACTTCAACACCAATGTATTCCTCTGTTATATGGGCGGGCTCCCAACTTCAAAACTTGAGATGTAACGACTGAAATGTATTCCTCTGTTATATGGGCGGGCTCCCAACTTCCGGACTTGAAATTTAACAACTGAAATGTATTCCTCTGTTATATGAGCGGGCTCCCAACTTTCGGACTTGAAATGTAAAGACTGAAATGTATTCCTCTGTTATATGGGTGGGCTCCCAACTTCAAAACTTGAAATTTAACAAACTGAAATGTATTCCTCTGTTATATGGGCTGGCTCCCAACTTCCAGACATAAGATGTAAAGACTGAAATGTATTCCTCTGTTATGTGGGCGGGCTCCCAACCTCAACCAACAACTTTGAAAATAAATCACCATTCCGTTCTTCAGGCGGGGCTCCTGACCTCAACAACAACTTTGAAAAATAAATTGTCATTCTGTTCTTCAGGGGGGGGCTCCTAACCTCAACAACAACTTTGAAAAATAAACCGCCATTCCTTTCTTCAGGCGGGAGAGATTTCAACAACATCTTTGAAAAATAAATCGCCATTTTGTTCTTCAGGGGGGCTCCTGACCTCAACAACAACTTCGAAAATAAATCGCCATCTTTTTCTTCAGGCGGGCGAGATTTCAGGAACTTCGAAAAATAAATCGACATTCTGTTCTTCAGGGGGGGCTCCTGACCTCAACAACAACTTCGAAAATAATCGCCATTCCGTTCTTCAGGGGGGGGCTCCTGACCTCATCAACAACTTCGAAAAATAAATCGCCATTCTGTTCTTCAGGGGGGCTCCTGACCTCAACAACAACTTCGAAAAATAAATCGTCATTCCGTTCTTCAGGGGGGCTCCTGACCTCAACAACAACTTTGAAAAATAAATCGCCGTTCCTTTCTTCAGGCGGGCGAGATTTCAACAACTTCGAAAAATAAATCGCCATTCTGTTCTTCAGGGGGGGCTCCTGACCTCAACAACAACTTCGAAAATAAATCGCCATTCTGTTCTTCAGGGGGGCTCCTGACCTCAACAACTTCTTTGAAAAATAAATCGCCATTCCTTTCTTCAGGCGGGCGAGATTTCAACAACTTCGAAAAATAAATCGTCATTCTGTTCTTCAGGGAGGGCTCCTGACCTCAACAACAACTTCGAAAAATAAATCGCCATTCTGTTCTTCAGGGGGGCTCCTGACCTCAACAACTTCAAAAAATAAATCGTCATTCTGTTCTTCAGGGGGGGCTCCTGACCTCAACAACAACTTTGAAAATAAAACGCCATTCTGTTCTTCAGGGGAGCTCCTGACCTCAACAACTTTGAAAATAAATCGCCATTCTGTTCTTCAGGGGGGCTCCTGACCTCAACAACAACTTTGAAAAATAAATCGTCATTCTGTTCTTCAGGGGAGGCTCCTGACCTCAACAACAACTTCGAAAAATAAATCGCCATTCTGTTCTTCAGGGGGGGGGGCTCCTGACCTCAACAACCATTTTCCTTCTAACTTGAATTATCTTTCTTCAAAACTACTTTCCTCAAAACTTGTACTGTCTTGACTGTGGACTGTTGGGGATAACATTTTTTCAAAAATATGTTATCTTACTCCTTCAAAGACTACTTCCCTCAAGACTGATGTTTCATTCCTCTGCAAACCGTTTCCTTTTGCAAAACTGGTCTTCTCTTTTTTTTATCTTTTCTCTTTTCTCTTAAAAAAAATTTCTTTCTTTATTTTTGTTTTTATTATTATTTTTTTTTCTTTGTTTTGTTATCTTCTTCCTTCGAAGACTACCTCCCTTAAAACTCGTGTTATCTTCCTCCTGACATTGCTTTCTTCAAAACTTGTTTTGCCTTCTCCCGAAGAAACTGCTGGGGATACCGCTTTTCACCAAACTTGTGTTAGACTTCCCGAAAATTTTCAAAATGAACGAAAATTTTCTGCCCCAGTTTGACAATCTTTCTTGTGGCGCATCTTTCCGTCATCGGTAGCATTCCCTGTCCCTGCTTCAAATCAAAGAAAATTTGGTCAGTTTAAAACGTGGTGGATGGTTGTGATACTCCTGCTGGGGATGCCATCAACCATTCTCCATCTATGCGTTGTCTGACCATCTTGAAGCTTGGCTGATACCTTCCGACCTTCTTGACGATTCCTTATTCACAAACCTCTTAACCATTTTCCCGGTCTCCTTATCTGATCTCACGTATTTTTATGACAGCTGATTTCGCTTGAAGATCTTGCATGTTCATTGATTAACCACTCCCTCCATCGTCTGTGTTACTGAAATACCTTTCCTTGGTGCAGACCCAATATCTTCTTTTATGGTACTGTCATTTCCCCTACCATTGAGCCTCCTGTGAATTTCCAAATTATGTCCACTGCTTTCCGCGTTGTTCTTTCTTGATTTTCCGTTGGCCTTGGCCTTATAACCCTCGATTTCTACTGGGGATATCCTTCTTTACACTGGTCCATCCTTTTGTCAATCTCATCATCGAATATACCCTCGGTTTAATCCCCCTGGCCCTCTTTTTGTTGCACTGTCCCTAAATTGATATGGACCATTCTTGGGTATTTTGCGCGAATCTCAAAGCACATTGACTATTACTAGCTCATTGCGCTTGTTCTTTCCTCAATTATACCACTTTGATGTACTAGTCAGATCTCATCTTGCATAATTGGAAAGCTGATGGCAAATTTTGAAATCATTTCTCGCTTGTTCTGACCAAAGAGACTCAAGAAGAAGAAATGACAAAGGTAAAAGGAACGGAGTAAAAGACAAAAGGAAGAGATGGCTCCTAACGAGAAAAACTACAAAGTAAAACCTATCAGAGGTGGATACCAACTCTATTGGCCATGACATGCACACGTGGCCTATCCTCCGTCGTTAATCGCCTTTCACAATCTTCGTCTGGTGATTCCCTATATGATTCTCAATCTTTATTCGACTTGTAGTACCCGAAGGGTTTTCACTATCAAGCCTCTCTCATTTTGGTTTTTCTCTCAACTTATAGCTGCCTCAAGGTGCCCGTGAAGGTTTTCACCGATAAGACTCTCTCATTTTATTAATTTCTATCGGGGATCAGAGTGTTATTCTCGACTTCCATTTGCATGACTTGGCATCTTTCGAAGACTGGTCAAAAGGTCTTTCTTTGGACCGTAATGTGGGGTTTTGGATAGGGCTAGAAAGAAAGGGTATTAGCGACTCAAATGAATCAATTTGGGTTCAGAATTTACAACCTTCGGAACCGGATTTCTTTACCTCAGACACAACTTCTGCCCCAGTTTCTGCATGGGGATTTTTATTTTTTATTACATTATGCACACTATGACCGAGTTGTGAGGCGCCTACGTATCCTTCTTTGAGGAATCAGGTCAAACGTAGTTCCCCATTCCTTTTTTTTCTTTTCTTTTTCTTTTTCTTTCTCTTTTGCTCATTTTTTCCTTTCTCCTTTCTCTTTTGTTGTTTTGTTGTTTCTGTTGTTTTCTTTTCCTTTTTATTTTTCTTTTTCTTTATCTTCCATGCTTGTGTTTTCTAGTCTTTGCTACTGATTCCGAACGAGGGGCACGAAAGAAAACCAATAATGCTCAAAAGGTTTAACGAATGATAAAGTGTTTAGATAGCAGAATAAAATGCCTTCGTCATTCCAATCTTCAAAACATGCCAAGCACAAACAACACCATTAAATATTCGCCACATCTTCTGATTGTGCCGCCTTGATAACCATATCCATATATTTGCCTTTTTATTTGTCATTTTTAAAGCACCGTTGGGCAATACTCTCAGTTTCGTTACCATGAACGGCCCCCTTGTCAACATGGCTAACTTGCTTTTATAGTTTTCTTTAGGTTTTACTTGCCCCAGTTTCACGTGGTTCGGGCTTCAAATGATCTCAAGCTGTTCTTATTTCCCTTAAGTGTCCCGATCATCTCCCAATGACTTTATAATAACATTTTGAGATTAGGCCTAAACTGTGCGCGCATGTCATGTCACTAGAATCGGCGTTGAACAAAGACAAAACAAAAGGATAAAAAGAACTAAACAAAGAAGATGACTGGAGGTAACAAAAGACCGAAATTTGCTTTAGACAAGCGGTGAAATGGTTCGTATAACAAAACAAGCAAAACAACTGGGGTACAACCTTGGAACAAACCTAAAACAATCCTAGACAACACTATGACAAAATGGAAGGATAAAAGGGTTTGACACAAGACAATGTCCGGATTACAACCCTGCAAATAACCCGGACAATAGAAATGATAACAAAATGAACCACCAAAACTCCTCCCTGACCAACCAAGAAAGGAGCGTCTTTCCAATTGCCAAGCTCAGCATCTTAGCCACTGAATTCGGCATCAACATTATTGGGACCTCCACCAACTTCCATCTCATTGTTCTTAAGATCAACCTCTGATAGCACTGAAAACTCTGCAACGCGCGGACCTCCGAGGATTTCAGAAGACTTTTCATAATCCTTTTCAAAACAAGTCAAATTTAACATATGCATCTCATTACAATTAGACGACAGACTTTGGCGAGTGTCTGTTGCATCTGGATTTTGCAAGACAATGTCACTTGCATCAATAAGCTTCTGAATTGCTTTCTTTAGCTTCCAACACTTCTCTGTGTCATGCCCCGGGGCATCTGAGCAATATGCGCATCTTCGAGAAAAATCAAACTTCTTTGACAGAGGGTTTGACATTTTTATATGAATCGGCTTCAACATGTCCAATTGCTTCAACTTTTGGAACAAGCCGGCATATGATCCTCCAATAGGGGTGAAAGCCTTTTTTTTCCAGCAACCTCTCATTCTTAAATGCTTGATTGGGCCGGAAACCTGATCCAGAGGGCTTTCGATAGGCTTGTGAGGGTGGATAGGCATTTTGTGGAGCTGGGTACTGGGAAAGTGAAGCATGTTTTTGGGAGTCCCGTGGAGAGAAGTAGCGTCGGGGAGGGGAGTACCGTTGGGAGAATATAGTTGGATGACGAGTGATAGAGCTACTCGGGTGGCTGGGAAAGCTATTATAAGCGGGTAGATATGGAGAGTATGGGGGATCATCCGTTATTGTGTTAGGTGCTTGGGTAAGGACAAAGTCCAAGAAGCTAGGCGGTGGCGGGGGTGGTGCTTTCCCAGTCATCCATGCCTGATACATGTCTGCCACATGCTGTCTCAACATTCTTACCTCTTCTACCAACCCGTAGTCCTGTTCAACCAACTGCTTTTGGGCATCGGTACCAACCCGCTCAGTTCTGTTGCTCTCTGCCATTGTCTTTTGCCTTTGTGTTGCAGGGAAGCGTTACTTTAGAATCACAACCAACCACCTTTCTGATTATTGAAAGAGGACAAAATGGAAGCAACCTGTTAGCGTTAGGTTTTTCAACAGATAAGAAAGCACACATTAAGGATGCAATGCAACTAGGCAATTAACCTTTTCTATCATGCATTTGCTTCAGTTTTGTGCGTCATTCCGGCTTCTTGTAATTGCGCTCCCTTTTTCTTTTTCTTTTTCTTTTTTTCTCTTTTTTTTTTCTTTTTAATGGTGGTCGAATCTTATGTGGACTGCCTACGTATCATGTCCCCGCATGAACCAGACCGGGCGTAGTTCTGCCACATAAAAGGTAAACAACAATAAAACATTTTTGGAATCACTTAAAGACGAACAACAGACTCGAAAGTCAAACGGCCCACATACTCTAATCAAAAGAAATACAAACTCAAGAAAAATAAAATGACAGATTCCTTCCCCTATATGCCGATTTTAGCCAAACGGCTATTTTTGCAAACGTGGCCCCTTCCCAATTTCACATGAATTTTGAGGCCGGGAAGATTAATTTATGACTCTTCACAAACTTGTCCGTTCTTTTACGAAAATAACTGTAAGCACATGATTTTTGCCCTATATGAGAATTACTCCCAAAAAATCCAAAAATAAAATGATTTTTCTTTGGTGTGCAATTTTGTGATATTTTGAATAATTATTTGTATTTGTTTGTGCGTGTTTATTTGATAAATTAATAAAAAATACAAAAATATGTCGCATTTTGCATGTAGGATTTAATTCTATAGTTGTTAGTAATTAAATTTGTTTTACAAAAATTAAAAAATTACAAAAATAAGCATCGTTTGCATTTTTAGCATTTAATGTCCAAATATACAATTTTATGCTTAATTAATACTTAATTGTGCGTTAATTGTTATTGGGAGTTAATTTGCGCTTTTATAAATTAATTTAATTCTTAATAATAGTTTAAGTATTTTTATAATTTAGTTTTAGAGAAATAAAAGAAGAAAAGAAAGCAAAAATATAAAGAAAGTCGGAATTAGGCCTCTTCTTCAATTTCAAGCCACAGGCCCAAAAATTGGCCCAATCTTCCCTACGACCCAGTCCATTTCGAACTGGGTCGACCCAGTCCATAACCCAAAAGACTCAAACCCCATTTGTCTTTCATTTTTACAAAACAAAAACAAAACAAAAAAAATAGGAGAAGAAAACCCTAAAAATCTAAACCATCCGCTCCCCCCCCCTCTCTCCTATCTTCTTCTTCTTCCTCAAGCTCACATCCCTTCCTCCCATGGCAGACCTTCCCCCCTCACACCCCTGCCCCCCTCACGTCAACACACACACAACACAACCACTCTCACCCCCACGACATCCCCTCGCTGCCATGGCTGCGTTTTTCAAGTTCGTCGAGCAACTTCTACGCCACCATTGTTGCCCGTAGTTGCTTCTCCTCCTGCTGTTGCGTTGCATCTTCTCCGACACCGCTGCTGCTACTGTTTCGTGCTGCTGCTCCAGCAGTGTTGCTGCTGCTGCCTTCTGCTTGTGGCGGGCTGCCATTCTTTGTTTTAAACGATGCCAAACGACCACCTTCTTTGGTCGTCCGTTCGTAGTCGTCTTCGACGTCAAGTTATCTTGGTGCGAGATTCGTTCTCGGACAGATTTGTTTACAATCAAAGTTCGTCGTTGATTCATCTCCGGTTAGTTGTTTTTGAGTTTTATTTTTGTCCATATTTTTGTTTGATATTTTCCGGATCCAAAATCGTTAAAGAATTCAATTCTTGTTTTGTTCGTTGTTCATCGTTGAAATTATTTTTCTAGTTTGTTCATGTTCATGTGCTTTGTTAAAATTAATTTTCAGATTTCAAAATAGAAGTTTAATTAGTTGTTTTCATGTTTATTTCATGTTTGTATTATTGTTTAAGTAAGTATTTGTTAGTTTGATGTTTGTTAGATTCAAATTGAAATTTAATCAACTATTTCTTCAATTTGTTTCATGTGTTTATGTATTGTTAGAAATTGTTAATATTGTTAAGTTCAAGTTTAAGTTCATAATTGTTTCTTCGTCGATCTTGTTATTTGTTTAAAGAATTTAGTTGTATTAAAGGAATATATTGTTTTAATCGTTTAATCCGTCATGTTTGTTGTCTTAAAATAGATTCATTCATGTTCATACTTTGTTTGGATGATCTTGAATCCGAATTTTGTATAGTTTGATTTCTTGTTTACCATTTATGATTATTGCTTGAATTGTTATCATAATCTTGTTTAAAGTTTAATATAAGAATTGTTTGTTGTAATGTTGTTAGAGTTGATTTTAAGTTCAATATGATTGAATTTAGAAATCTTCATACTTTGTTTGTTGTTGTTGTTGAATCCGAAAATAGGATTATTTGTTGCTAAAATATTGTTCAATCAAATTTTAGTTGTTCTTGGTTGTTCAATTTGTGTTCATGTGATTTGTTGTTGAAATGTTGTTAAAATCATGTTCATGTGATATTGTTGTTATGATGTTCATCCGTGTTTATATTGTTGTTTGAACATTGTTAGAAATTGATCATATTGTCTATATTTTGGTTAAGTTTGATTAATTGATGTGTTATAGCTGATGGGTAGTTTGGTAAATTTGTAATACGTTCAGGGGTAGTTTGGTAATTTCAGTAAGGTCGGAAGGGGTAATTTAGGAATTGTACATTTTGTAATTGTTTATTTGAAGCATGGGGGACAAAATAAAATGGGGTGGGTTGTGATATGATTATTTAATATAAAGGGGGGACAAGATTTAATTTAAAGGGGAATCTTGCATTATTTTAAATAAAGCATGGGGGACAAAATAAAATGGGGTGGTGTGATATGTTATTTAATGTAATGGGAATGAGTGGGAAGATAATGGGTTTGGTAGAGAAAATGGGTTGATTTTAATTAATGGAAAGATTTTATGAGAGGGGTTATAAGAAGTCTTGAAATCAGAATAAAAAGAGAGGAGAAGAGAAATACACAGACAGGAAAGATACGAGAGAAAGAAACAAATCTGAAAATAAGAGAGAGAAAAGGGCTGAACATTTAAGAGATAGAAAATTTCGAAAAATATTTAAGCTTTCAAATAAAAAAAACTAAAAAAATATTCTGCTTTCTTTTGTTGTTTGAAATCAGAATTAATTGTTGTTTCATCAAAGCTGGAAGCTTTTGTTTTTTTGGATTACTACTCCACCGGTCCGTTACTGGGTTGTTACTGTTGCTGGGCTATTGTTGCTGTGTTGTACTGATTTTACTGCTGCTGCTGATTCTCATATTCATTTTCTTTTGCTTCCAATATCAGGTACACAACTGAAAAGCTGGTTATTGTAATCCGAAATATGAAGCGTGAATACATATGAAGAATGAAAATTTGAAGTTTTAATTTCGTTTTTATTTCTTTGTTCCTTTTATTGATTGTATTTAAACTATTTCATGAATTACTAAATAATAACTGGAATAAGAAAATAATATTATAAGTTAGTCTGTAATAAATCAGTTCGGCAAAATAGGTTAATTCACTAGTTATGAAGGCTTCAAGATTATAGGTTGATCATGAACAAGTAGCTAAATTTAGCTAAGACACGAATTTAAATTAAACATCGTAAATTAGGCATTAAGGCATGACTTGAGCTTAAGCAAGATTAGAAGAACGTTTAAGTCTAATAAACTTTCTAATAAGCTTTAGTAATTATGGTTAAATTTAGTTTCAAATGATTGTGAATAATTAATCTCAATAATATTTTTTAAAAAAATAACAATGCTAAGTTTTAATCTAGCTATATTTGTTTATTTTGAATATTAGTTGTTGAATTTTTATTTAATTTATAATTTTCGAAATTAAGAATAAAATCCCTTTTTCATCAATATTTGTATGAATCAAGCAATTAGCGTGTCATGTTTTCTTAAATAATAATAATAAAAAAACGTAATTAATTAGGATTTTCTTTATTCATTTTAGAGACTAATTTTAAATAGCAAAATGTAGTCGCTTTAAGATTTATCCATTTAGGAAAATAAATGAGATGAGCCTCGCTTAATAAAATGTATAGATTGCGGGGCCCTCAATAAATGTACATTTAATTGCTTAGAATTAAGGAGGAGTCGTTTTAGCAAATTTCACGGCCCTACCCCAAAGTAATAAATCGCTAATTGCTTTAGGCGCGATATAATAATAATACATTCTTAAACACGGGTATGTATTTATGCGACCCAAATCCAAATCCCAAAACATTGAATAAAAATACGTTCCGGATCGTAGATGCATTTTATGTGACCCAATCCAAAGACATGTTTTTTTTAACGATGTTCACATTCTTTAAAAAATATAATAATGAAAGCGGTAAAAAGATAAAACTTGCACATGAGTCCATATTTGTATAAAATCAGATAATCAAGCCAAATATAACATTTGAGCTACCGTGCTAGAACCACGAAACTCGGGAATGCCTAACACCTTCTCCCGGGTTAACAGAATTCCTTATCCGGATTTCTGGTTCGCGGACTGTAATACAGAGTCATTTTTCCTTGGTTCGGGATTAAAATAAGTGACTTGGGACACCCTAAATCTCCTAAGTGGCGACTCTGAAATAAAGAAATAAATCCCGTTTCGACTGTCCTTTAATTGGAAAAAACTCCCTACGCCCTTCGCGGGGTCGGAAAAAGGAGGTGTGACAGCTCTGGCGACTCCGCTGGGGACTAGCCCAGAACCAGTGGTTCAGGGTTAGAAATTCGAGCTCATATAAATTGTTATATTTGGTTTTATCTGATTTTTACATGTTTGAGCCTAATGTGCTAAATGCTGCTTTTACCGCTTTGATATTACGTGAACTGTGTATAAACTGTGCCGAAACTCATCTCCTCTCTGAGTCTTCTAAATCATGAAGAAGGGTGTACTTCGTACGACTTCTTTTCTATATAGTGTCAAATCCCAATTTAGAACGAGGTTCGGACAAGTTGCTAAGCCGGTGAAGCTTCTGTATTCCCGGTACGCTACCCCCTCGGCTCGAGCTGTCCGCTCGGGTAAGCCAGGTCTAGAACAAACACCCAGGTTCTGAACCTAGTATAACAAAGCCACATGCCGGATCCCTAGTAGGAACGTTTGTTTGCATCACGTGCATCTGACTTTGGAGGCTCAACACAGGGGTTGGGTCTGTCTAGGACAGGTGCACCAAAAATGAAAATGACCATCCTGATGCATCTTACTTGTTACTACTTGCGCATTAATTTGATTCGGACTTGTGTGTTGACTGACTTGTGAATATCAGGAATAATATTTTGAAATTGAAAAAAAAAAGAAATAGCGGTTAGGGAATTGATTGTTTATTTTGAAAAGAAAACAAATGCCCAAATACTGTCAAAACTCTGCCGAAATTTTGAGAAAATGAAAAAAAATGTCTTATTAGTTTGTTTTATTAAAAGCTAAGAAAAGAAAAAAAGAGTCGTTGTTCTGTTGTGTTTTTCAAAAAAACAAAATAGAAAAAATATATAGTTTGTCTTGCCATGAAAATGAAAATGAAAAGAGTCTTATTTTCAAAATGTTTTTTTTATTATTTATTTGCTTATGAAAATGCAAAAAAAAAAAAAGTCTTTCATTATTTATCGCAAATATATATATAAATCTGAAAAGTTTTTTTTATTTCCAAAAAATATATATATCTTTATTTGTTGCAAATAGTATTTGTCTTGCCAAGAAAATTCAAAGTAAAATTCCAAAAAAGATATGTCTTGCAAAAAATAATATAAATATCTTTATTTTCCATTGTTGATAAAACAAAAATAATAAAAATGTTTTAAAAAAAAAAAATCCGAAAATATTTTGATACTTCTTTCAAAATTGAAAAGAAAATTCAAAATTCAAAAAATATTTTTTAGAAGCATTTCTTTTATCAAAAGTAAAATTCCAAAAATATTTTTTTTCTTTAGAATAAGAAAAAAAAACAAATGGAAATTCAAAAAAAAAAAAAACTTCCTTTTACTTTTGAAATTCTCAAAGTTCAAATCAAAAGAAAAGGAATTTTTAAAAGTCTTTCTTTCAAAAAGAAATCAATCAAAAAAAAATATATATATATATATCTTTCAAAAAGAAATCAATCAAAAAAAAATATATATATATATACTTCCTTTCTTCTTTTGAAGCAGTTCTTTCACAGTTCCAATTAAAAAAAAATATATTAGTTCATTTACTTATTCGCGAGGCCCGAACTACGCGGGTTTGATTCTCACCGGATGTGAGATACGTAGGCAACCCTCATCGGGTCCAACCCCCTTTTTTGCTAAAATAGTCAAAAACCAAAAAAATAAATAAAAAACGTGTCAAAATTTTTATTTTTGTCATAAATAAGTCTAGTGGTGTCCAACCTTCCCTTTTGCTAAAATAGCCAAAAAAAAAAAACATGTCAAAATTTTAATTTTGTCATAGAGAAGTCGGGTGACGCTGTTTTATGAAGACATAGCCGAATGTTCCCGAAAGGGACGCCGGGAGGCTGACTTTGCATAAACAGCCACCTTTGGGTCATTTTTAAGATTTTGACTAGTTGACCCACACAACCTTAAAAATCTTCGTCCCCGAGGCATTGAAAGGCCGTGTTTGCAATATTGACTTTTCTAATTCGAAAAATGAAAAAAAGAGTCATAAATAAGTCGGGTGATGCTGTTTTGTCAAAAATAGCCGAATGTTCCCGAGAGGGACGCCGGAAGGCTGACTTTGCATAAAAAGCCACTTTTTTTGGGTCCTGTTTAGGATTTTGGTCTAGTTGACCCACACAGCCCTATAAATCTTCGTCCCCGAGGCGCTGAAGGGCCGTGTTTGCAACATCAGGTTTTTAGTATAATTTGAAAAGAAAAAAAAAGAGTCAGCGGTCAGGTGAATACCGTTTGGATTTTTTTAGTCAAAATAACCCGAGCCAACTTCGGCCGCGTCTTGAACCGTTCTTGCCGAAATAACCTTAGAGTATCTGTCAGTTGTCGAAAGGTTATTTTCGTAAAAGAATGGACAAGTGTTTAAAGTGTCATAAAAGAATCCTCCCCGGCCTCAAATTCATGTGAAAGTTGGAAGGGGCCACATTTGCAAAAATAACCGTTTGGTTGCATTTGTCAAACGGGGAAAGAAATTGGCCATTTGTAAATCTTTTAATTAGAATATGTGGGTTGTTTGATTTTCCAGCTTGTAGGTCATCTTCAAACCTTTGAAACTCAGTTTGTTTTAACATGAAAATTGAAGAAAAAAAAATATTTAGCATTGTTTATCTTTTATTGGGTCCGAACTACGCTCGGTCTGATTCATGCGGGGTCATGATACGTAGGCAATCTCCATAAGATTCGACCACCACCAAAATAAAAAAAATATAAAAAAAATATAATAATAAATAAATAAAAGAGAGTGTGGAAGATTTTCAGGGGGCACAATTGTCTAACTGCTTAGGTACATTGTATCTCTGATACATGATTGTCTGTCCAATGCCCTAACACTAACGTGATGGCTTCCCTTTGATGTGTCCATATATAGAAAGTGGTTGGTTGTGGTAACTCCTCCCTGCAAAGCAAAATCAAAGGACAATGGCTCCGAACCGCAGAACCGAGTGGATCGGTACTGATGACCAACAACAATTGGTCGAACAGAACAACAGGTTGGTAGAAGAAGTGAAAATGCTGAGACAGCATGTGGCAGACATGTATCAGGCATGGATAACGGGAAAAGCACCACCCCCTCCACCGCCAAGCCTCTTGAACTCGGTCATTTCCCAAGCACCCAACACCATAATGGAAGATTCTCCATACTCTCCATCCCAACCCATTTATGGCAGCTTTCCCAGCTATCCGAGTAGCTCCATCACTCTTCAATGTTTCTCCGCTCCCCAACACCACTTCTTTCCCCGTGACCTCAAAAGCCATACCTCACTTCCCAGGTACCCGACTCCACGAAATGCTTACCCACCCATACAAGCCTACCAAAAGCCATCTGGATCAGGTTTCCGGCCCTGTCAACATGCAAGAATGAAGAGGTTGCTGAAACGAGAAAAGGCTCTCACCCCTATCGGGGTATCTTATGCCAGTCTGTTTGAAAGGCTAAGGCATGCTGGCTCGATTGAACCACTCCCCGCATGTACTCCAAATCCACTTGCAAGGAGCTTTGATCCGGCAGCGCGATGCGCCTACCACTCCAATGTCATAGGACACAACATTGAGAGCTGTCATAGTTGGAGAAGGGAAGTAGAGAAAATGATCCGAGAAGGGCGGGTTGTGATTAATAACAGTGACATGGAGCACTCGAACCCCCTCGAGAACTTGCCTACGGAGGTTGATGAGATTGAAGCTGGTAATGGTCTCGGCAGTATTGATGCAAAGCTCAGTGGCTAAAATGCCAATTTTGATAAAGTGGGAGGACGTTTTGTTCCTTGGTCAGCAAGAGAGAAGCTTGTGGTGGCTCATTTTGTTGTCATTTCTGTTGTTCGGATTATTAGGGTTATAAGTCGGATGTTGTCTTGTCCAGTTTGTTTTAGGATTTTGTTCTGGATTGTTTTGTTTGTTTTGTTATTTAAACCATTTCACCGGTAGTCTAATACAAAATCCGGTCTTTTATTATTTCCAGTCATCTTTTTGTTTAGTCCTTTTATCATTTTTGTTCAATGCCGATTCTAGGGACATGACATGCGCACCCAGTTTGGGCCTAGTCTTAAAAGTTAATCATAAAACCCTGAGAAGGTGATCAAAGCATTTAAAGGAAATAAGAACGGTTTGAGATTATTTGGAGCCCGAGTCATGTGGAACTGGGGCAAACACAAAGAAAACCGTTAAATAAAGATTCGCCTAAATTGGCATGAGGGTCGTTCATAATAAAAGAGAATGAGAGTGTCGCCCAACGGTGCTTTAGAAGTGACAAATGAACAAACATATGTTTAACATAATTGTCAAGCCCAGCACCGTCGGAAGAGACTATAAATCTATTGTTTGTTGTGTTGTTTGCATTTGGCATGTTTTGAAGACTGGAATGACGAAGGCATTTTGTTCTTCTACCTAAACACTTTATCCTTCGTTACCCCTTTTTGAGCCTTACTTATTTTTCTTTCATACCCCTCGTTCGGAATCAGTAAAAACGACTAGAAAACGCGAGCATGGCATGAAAACATGAAAAAAAAAACAACAAAACGAAAAAGAAAAGAAAAGAAAAATGGTAACAAAAAAAAAGTCAAATGAAAAAAGAGGAATTGGGAACTACGTTTGACCTGATTCCTCAAAGAGGATACGTAGGCGCTTCACGGCTCGGTCATAGTTTTGAAAAAATATAAATCAATCAAGTAAAATATCCCCAAGCAAGAAACTGGGGCAAAAGTTGCGTTTGTGGTAAATAAATCTAGTTCCGAAAGTTGTAACTAATAACCCAGAATTAATGCATTTTTGAGCCTTTAATACCCTTTTTTTTTCTAGCCCTATCCAAAACCCACATTACGGTCCAAAGAAAGACCTTCTGACCAGTCTTCAAAAGATGCCAAGTCAGACAAATGAGAGTCTTACCGGCGAACATAACATTCTGTTCCACAGCAGAAAGGACTCTAATCTCCAGCAGAGAGAGTCATACCGGCAACACTCCAAATCCCCAGCTGGAAAGTGATACAAATGAGAGAGTCATATCGGTGAAAACCTTCACAGGCACCATAAGGATGAAAGCTGAGAGAAGAACAAAAAATGAGAGAGACTTGATAGTGAAAACCCTTTGGGCACTACAAGTCGAATAAGATTAAGAATCCAATGGGGAATCGCCAATTGAAGATCTTGAAAGATGATTGACGGTAGAGGATAGGCCACATACGCATGTCATGGCCATTAGAGTCGGTATCTGCGTTTGATAGGTTTTTATTTATAGTTTCTTTTGTAAAAGAGTCATCATTTCCTTTGTCTTTTGTTTTGTATCTTTTATCTTTCTCCTTTCATAAAAAATTTTCCCCAATAGAGTCTGTCCGGTCAGAACAAGTATGAAATGACTTCAAAATATGTCATCAGCTTCCCAATTATACAAAATGAGATCTGACTAGTGCATCCAAATGGTGTAGTCAGCGAGGAACAAGCGCGAGGCCAGTGTCAAGAAAATATCCCCAGCAAAAGGGAAATGACAAAAGGATTGACGAGTGTCAAAAGGGATATTCTTGCCAAAACCAAAGTGATAAACCTCAAGGCCAAAGCCAGTGGGCAAATCAAGGAGAGCAATGAGCATGATTTGGGAAATTCATACTAGGACTAAAAGGTTGGGGAAATGCCAGTTTCCGAGTTATGTCACAAAAGAAGACGGATATCCCCAGCAGGAAGGGATCATCCCCAGCACATAATATCATCCCCAACAAGCTGTGGAACGCAGAGCAAGGAAGGAGAAAGGGAAAAGCCATCCCAGTAGGGGTATCACAACCAACCACCATGTTTTAAACTAACAAATTTTGTTTGATTTGAAACAGGTAAAGGAAATGGCATTGATGCCAGAAATGCATGCCGCAAGGGATATTATCAAACTGGGGCAGAAAATTTTCCTTCCGCTTAGAAAATTTTCTGGAAGTCAGGTATCCATGCGGGAAAGAATAAAGATAACGCCAGTCTCAAGTGAAGTGGTCTTAGAACCAGTGTTGCCCCAACATAATAAGTTCTATGGAGGAAGTTGTTCCCCAGCAAAGGGATGAAACTTGAGCTCAGTGAAGCACTAGTTCTGAAAGAATCAGAATCCCCCAACAGTGTTAGCCTCGACAGCGTTATCCCCAGCTGATAACATTTTACCCCCCCAACAGGTAAGTAAATAATTCTCCAACAGTGTTATCCCCAGCAAGTATTCGAGGTAAGACATTTTCAAGTCTTAAGGATATTTTGGGTTCATCCGCCCTCGAATAGGATATTTTGGGTTCATCCGCCCTCGAATAGGATATTTTGGGTTCATCCGCCCTCGAATAGGATATTTTGGGTTCATCCGCCCTCGAATAGGATATTGTGGGTTCATCCACCCTCGAATAGGATATTGTGGGTTCATCCGCCCTCGAATAGGATATTTTGGGTTCATCCGCCCTCGAATAGGATATTTTGGGTTCATCCGCCCTCGAATAGGATATTTTGGGTTCATCCGCCCTCGAATAGGATATTTTGGGTTCATCCGCCCTCGAATAGGATATTTTGGGTTCATCCGCCCTCGAATAGGATTTTATTTTCAAAGTTGTTGTTGAAGCCAGGCGCCCACCTGAATAACGAGAGGAATACTTTTCTTGTCTGTCCATTGCATATTTTAGGCGCCCACCTGTATAACAAGGGAATACATTCCACGCCTTTGCCAATAGGAGACGCACTTCCTAAGTCTAGTTCCGCCAATAGGAGACGCACTTCCTAAGTTAGTTTCACCCATAGGAGACGCATTTCCTCCTAAGTTTAGTTTACCCACAGGAGACGCATTTCTTCCTAAGTTAGTTTCACCCATAGGAGACGCATTTCCTCCTAAGTTTAGTTTTACCCATAGGAGACACATTTCCTCCTAAGTTTAGTTTACCCATAGGAGACGCATTTCCTCCTAAGTTTAGTTTTACCCACAGGAGACGCATTTCCTCCTAAGTTTAGTTTTACCCATAGGAGACGCATTTCCTCCTAAGTTTAGTTTTACCCATAGGAGACGCATTTCCTCCTAAGTTTAGTTTACCCATAGGAGACGCATTTCCTCCTAAGTTTAGTTTACCCATAGGAGACGTATTTCCTCCTAAATTTACTTTTACCCATAGGAGACGCATTTCCTCCTAAGTTTAGTTTACCCATAGGAGACGCATTTCCTCCTAAGTTAGCATTGAAGTTGGGAGCCCGCCCATATAATAGAGGCATACATTTCTGTCCTTTTACTTTCAGTTCTAGGTCGCCCACCAGTAGAATGCGGGAATACATTTCAGTTCTAGGTCGCCCACCAGTAAAATGCGGGAATACATTTCAGTTCTAGGTCGCCCACCAGTAGAATGCGGGAATACATTTCAGTTCTAGGTCGCCCACCAGTAAAATGCGGGAATACTTTCTGTTCTAGGTCGCCCACCAGTAAAATGCGGGAATACATTTCAGTTCTAGGTCGCCCACCAGTAAAATGCGGGAATACATTTCAGTTCTAGGTCGCCCACCAGTAAAATGCGGGAATACTTTCTGTTCTAGGTCGCCCACCAGTAAAATGCGGGAATACATTTCAGTTCTAGGTCGCCCACCAGTAAAATGCGGGAATACTTTCTGTTCTAGGTCGCCCACCAGTAAAATGCGGGAATACATTTCAGTTCTAGGTCGCCCACCAGTAAAATGCGGGAATACATTTCAGTTCTAGGTCGTCCACCAGTAAAATGCGGGAATACATTCATGTTCTAGGTCGCCCACCATTAAAATGCGGGAATACTTTCAGATCTAGGTCGCCCACCAGTATAATGCGGGCATACATTTCATAATTTTGCATTGAAGCAACTTTTTAGTCTTGTATTACAGAGCTTGGAATCAGTAACCCCACCAGAAGGCGGAAGGTTACAACAGGAATCCCCAGCAGTAAACAATAAAATCCCCAGCACCGGGAAGCAGAAGGTTGCAACAAGAGGTCCCAGCATAAACTCAAGTCCATGTGTCAAAAGGAAGAAAAACATCGGAAGAAAAGCACCGGAGGAAACACAAGCCGACAAGAAAGCAAGGCAACAAGAACAAATTTTAGTCTAGCCTAGCTTCTTGTTTTCTTTTAAGCACGGTGTAACAAGGAGATCGGTAAGCAGTGATAACAGCATGCAACAGCAGTAACATCGCAGTCCCACGGTAGTCCCAGCTACCAAAAACTTCCCGAACTACATTGACTTGATTCCTGTTTAGCCCAGGATATGTAGGAAACCTTTGAAGCAAAGGTTCGGTCAAATCTTTTTCAAAAAATGCTTCACACGGAGTACTCGGATGGGCAAAAATCGCTCGCTTTATCTTTGCACGAAAACCCTTCGTGTATCCGGGCAAAGAGGGGCAGCTGTAAGCACGTGATTTTTGCCCTATATGAGAATTACTCCCAAAAAATCCAAAAATAAAATGATTTTTCTTTGGTGTGCAATTTTGTGATATTTTGAATAATTATTTGTATTTGTTTGTGCGTGTTTATTTGATAAATTAATAAAAAATACAAAAATATGTCGCATTTTGCATGTAGGATTTAATTCTATAGTTGTTAGTAATTAAATTTGTTTTACAAAAATTAAAAAATTACAAAAATAAGCATCGTTTGCATTTTTAGCATTTAATGTCCAAATATACAATTTTATGCTTAATTAATACTTAATTGTGCGTTAATTGTTATTGGGAGTTAATTTGCACTTTTATAAATTAATTTAATTCTTAATAATAGTTTAAGTATTTTTATAATTTAGTTTTAGAGAAATAAAAGAAGAAAAGAAAGCAAAAATATAAAGAAAGTCGGAATTAGGCCTCTTCTTCAATTTCAAGCCACAGGCCCAAAAATTGGCCCAATCTTCCCTACGACCCAGTCCATTTTGAACTGGGTCGACCCAGTCCATAACCCAAAAGACTCAAACCCCATTTGTCTTTCATTTTTACAAAACAAAAACAAAACAAAAAAAAATAGGAGAAGAAAACCCTAAAAATCTAAACCATCCGCCCCCCCCCTCTCCTATCTTCTTCTTCTTCCTCAAGCTCACATCCCTTCCTCCCATGGCAGACCTTCCCCCCTCACACCCCTGCCCCCCTCACGTCAACACACACACAACACAACCACTCTCACCCCCACGACATCCCCTCGCTGCCATGGCTGCGTTTTTCAAGTTCGTCGAGCAACTTCTACGCCACCATTGTTGCCCGTAGTTGCTTCTCCTCCTGCTGTTGCGTTGCATCTTCTCCGACACCGCTGCTGCTACTGTTTCGTGCTGCTGCTCCAGCAGTGTTGCTGCTGCTGCCTTCTGCTTGTGGCGGGCTGCCATTCTTCGTTTTAAACGATGCCAAACGACCACCTTCTTTGGTCGTCCGTTCGTAGTCGTCTTCGACGTCAAGTTATCTTGGTGCGAGATTCGTTCTCGGACAGATTTGTTTACAATCAAAGTTCGTCGTTGATTCATCTCCAGTTAGTTGTTTTTGAGTTTTATTTTTGTCCATATTTTTGTTTGATATTTTCCGGATCCAAAATCGTTAAAGAATTCAATTCTTGTTTTGTTCGTTGTTCATCGTTGAAATTATTTTTCTAGTTTGTTCATGTTCATGTGCTTTGTTAAAATTAATTTTCAGATTTCAAAATAGAAGTTTAATTAGTTGTTTTCATGTTTATTTCATGTTTGTATTATTGTTTAAGTAAGTATTTGTTAGTTTGATGTTTGTTAGATTCAAATTGAAATTTAATCAACTATTTCTTCAATTTGTTTCATGTGTTTATGTATTGTTAGAAATTGTTAATATTGTTAAGTTCAAGTTTAAGTTCATAATTGTTTCTTCGTCGATCTTGTTATTTGTTTAAAGAATTTAGTTGTATTAAAGGAATATATTGTTTTAATCGTTTAATCCGTCATGTTTGTTGTCTTAAAATAGATTCATTCATGTTCATACTTTGTTTGGATGATCTTGAATCCGAATTTTGTATAGTTTGATTTCTTGTTTACCATTTATGATTATTGCTTGAATTGTTATCATAATCTTGTTTAAAGTTTAATATAAGAATTGTTTGTTGTAATGTTGTTAGAGTTGATTTTAAGTTCAATATGATTGAATTTAGAAATCTTCATACTTTGTTTGTTGTTGTTGTTGAATCCGAAAATAGGATTGTTTGTTGCTAAAATATTGTTCAATCAAATTTTAGTTGTTCTTGGTTGTTCAATTTGTGTTCATGTGATTTGTTGTTGAAATGTTGTTAAAATCATGTTCATGTGATATTGTTGTTATGATGTTCATCCGTGTTCATATTGTTGTTTGAACATTGTTAGAAATTGATCATATTGTCTATATTTTGGTTAAGTTTGATTAATTGATGTGTTATAGCTGATGGGTAGTTTGGTAAATTTGTAATACGTTCAGGGGTAGTTTGGTAATTTCAGTAAGGTCGGAAGGGGTAGTTTAGGAATTGTACATTTTGTAATTGTTTATTTGAAGCATGGGGGACAAAATGAAATGGGGTGGGTTGTGATATGATTATTTAATATAAAGGGGGGACAAGATTTAATTTAAAGGGGAATCTTGCATTATTTTAAATAAAGCATGGGGGACAAAATGAAATGGGGTGGTGTGATATGTTATTTAATGTAATGAGAATGAGTGGAAAGATAATGGGTTTGGTAGAGAAAATGGGTTGATTTTAATTAATGGAAAGATTTTATGAGAGGGGTTATAAGAAGTCTTGAAATCAGAATAAAAAGAGAGGAGAAGAGAAATACACAGACAGGAAAGATACGAGAGAAAGAAACAAATCTGAAAATAAGAGAGAGAAAAGGGCTGAACATTTAAGAGATAGAAAATTTCGAAAAATATTTAAGCTTTCAAATAAAAAAAACTAAAAAAATATTCTGCTTTCTTTTGTTGTTTGAAATCAGAATTAATTGTTGTTTCATCAAAGCTGGAAGCTTTTGTTTTTTTGGATTACTACTCCACCGGTCCGTTACTGGGTTGTTACTGTTGCTGGGCTATTGTTGCTGTGTTGTACTGATTTTACTGTTGCTGCTGATTCTCATATTCATTTTCTTTTGCTTCCAATATCAGGTACACAACTGAAAAGCTGGTTATTGTAATCCGAAATATGAAGCGTGAATACATATGAAGAATGAAAATTTGAAGTTTTAATTTCGTTTTTATTTCTCTGTTCCTTTTATTGATTGTATTTAAACTATTTCATGAATTACTAAATAATAACTGGAATAAGAAAATAATATCATAAGTTAGTCTGTAATAAATCAGTTCGGCAAAATAGGTTAATTCACTAGTTATGAAGGCTTCAAGATTATAGGTTGATCATGAACAAGTAGCTAAATTTAGCTAAGACACGAATTTAAATTAAACATCGTAAATTAGGCATTAAGGCATGACTTGAGCTTAAGCAAGATTAGAAGAACGTTTAAGTCTAATAAACTTTCTAATAAGCTTTAGTAATTATGGTTAAATTTAGTTTCAAATGATTGTGAATAATTAATCTCAATAATATTTTTTAAAAAAAATAACAATGCTAAGTTTTAATCTAGCTATATTTGTTTATTTTGAATATTAGTTGTTGAATTTTTATTTAATTTATAATTTTCGAAATTAAGAATAAAATCCCTTTTTCATCAATATTTGTATGAATCAAGCAATTAGCGTGTCATGTTTTCTTAAATAATAATAATAAAAAAACGTAATTAATTAGGATTTTCTTTATTCATTTTAGAGACTAATTTTAAATAGCAAAATGTAGTCGCTTTAAGATTTATCCATTTAGGAAAATAAATGAGATGAGCCTCGCTTAATAAAATGTATAGATTGCGGGGCCCTCAATAAATGTACATTTAATTGCTTAGAATTAAGGAGGAGTCGTTTTAGCAAATTTCACGGCCCTACCCCAAAGTAATAAATCGCTAATTGCTTTAGGCGCGATATAATAATAATACATTCTTAAACACGGGTATGTATTTATGCGACCCAAATCCAAATCCCAAAACATTGAATAAAAATACGTTCCGGATCGTGGATGCATTTTATGTGACCCAATCCAAAGACATGTTTTTTTAACGATGTTCACATTCTTTAAAAAATATAATAATGAAAGCGGTAAAAAGATAAAACTTGCACATGAGTCCATATTTGTATAAAATCAGATAATCAAGCCAAATATAACAGTTGAGCGACCGTGCTAGAACTACGGAACTCGGGAATGCCTAACACCTTCTCCCGGGTTAACAGAATTCCTTATCCGGATTTCTGGTTCGCGGACTGTAATACAGAGTCATTTTTCCTCGGTTCGGGATTAAAATAGGTGACTTGGGACACCCTAAATCTCCCAAGTGGCGACTCTGAAATAAAGAAATAAATCCCGTTTCGACTGTCCTTTAATTGGAAAAAACTCCCTACGCCTTTCGCGGGGTCGGAAAAAGGAGGTGTGACAATAACCTTTTGACAACTGAAAGATACTCTAAGGCTATCTCGGCAAGAACGGTTTAAGACATCGCAGAAGCTGGCTCGGCTAAAAAAAAATCTAAACGGTATTCTTGACCACTGACTCTTTTTCTTATTATTTTTCAAATTAAAATAAAAGACCGGGTTTCGCCAACGCGTCCTTTCAGCACCTCGGGGACGAAGATTTTAAGGCTGCGTTAGCTAACCGACCAAAATCCTAAAAACATGACCAAAGGTGGCCGTTTATGCAAAGTCAGCCTTCCGGCGTCCTTTTTGGGAACATTTGGTTTTTTCTGACAAAAACAGCATCACCCAACTCTATGACGAAAAATTAAAATTTTTGACATTTTTTGGCTATTTTTGCAAAAGGGGAGGTTGGACCCGATGAGGGTTGCCTACGTATCTCACATCCGGTGAGAATCAAACCGGCGTAGTTCGGGCAACATAAACTAAACATGTAAACAAGACTCCTTTCTTTTGTTTTTCAAATAAATCAAACTAAAAAAAACAATTTTTTTTTCATTTTTCAAAATTCCGGCAGGGTTTTGACACAACTGGGACATTGGTTTAATTTTTCTAAAAATAAGTAGTTATCTCCCTACGCTGCTATTTTTCTTTTTCTTTTTCTTTCACAATTTTCAAAAATTCCCGATTTCAGAAGCCGGTCAACATGCAGATCTGAAGCAAATAAATGTGCAAAACAAACAGGATGCAGCAGGATGGTCTTTTTTCATTTCAGGTTGCTTGTCCTAGAAGGACCCAACCCATGTGTTGAGTCCCCTAAGTCAAATGCAACATGATGCAAATAAACGTTCCTACTAAGGATCCGGTATGAAGTCAAGTTATTCTAGGTTCAACCTGGGTATATGTTCTAGACATTGTACCCGAGCGGACAACTCGAGTTGAGGAAGGAGCTCCTTTCCGGGAACCAAAAGGCCAGCCGGCTTAGAAACTTTCCGAGCCTCTTTTATTTCAGGGTATGACACTAACAGAATAGGGAGTCTCAACCAGTAAGCACATCCCTGGAGGTGAGAAGAGAAGGTTTCGGCACAGTTTATATGTATAGTTCAAATACTATCAAAGCGGTAAAAAGCAACATTTTGCACATTTAAGCTCAATCACACGATAAAGCCAAATACAACAATTATTCTAAGCTCGAATTTCTAACACTGAACCAGTGGTTCTGGGTCTCTATCCCCAGCAGAGTCTCCAGAGCTGTCACACCTCCTTTTTCGCCCGCGCCGCCTCAAAGGGACGCGGAAGGGAGTTTTTTCCAATTAAAGGACAATCGAAACGGGATTTTATTTAAAGATTCAGAGTCGCCACTTGGGAGATTTATGGTGTCCCAAGTCACCGGTTGAATCCCGAATCAAGGAAAATATTGACTCTGTTTAACAGTCTGCGCACCAAAAATCCGGATAAGGAATTCTATTAACTCGGGAGAAGGTGTTAGGCATTCCCGAGTTCCGTGGTTCTAGCACGGTCGCTCAACTGTCGTATTTGACTTGATTATCTGATTTAATACAATTATGAATCTACATGCAAATTTTAATTGTTTACCGCTTTGTTATTATTTATTCAAAGAATTGCAACGTCGTGAGAATGCATCTCGAATTGCGCCACATAAATGTACCCGCAATTTTTGATACGTTCCAACTTCGTTGAGATTTGGATTTGGGTCACATAAATGTGCACCCGAGTTTAGGAAAATAACATTATTAAATACGCGCCTAAAGCGACTAGCGTATCATTATTTTGGGTAGGGCCGTGAAATTGGCTAAACGGCCCGTCCCTAAGTCTAAGTATTTTAAAACAAATATTTATTGAGGGCCCCGCAATTTTGTATTTTTGATTCGGCTCATCTCATCTCATTTTTTTATTCAAGGATATCTTAAAGCGACTATGATTTCCTATTTATTGGTCTCTAATAATAATAAAAAAATCCTAATCAATTAGCATTAAAAGGTTCGGGCTTCAAATTCAAATCCGGGTCCAAACAAAAGGAAACACCTTCTAGTTTGAACCCGCTACCTAACTTAAGATCCGCCGCCTGCCGTTGTAAATATTAACAAAACAGCTACCATTTCAATCCAGTTCAACTTTAGCTTTATTATATGAATTGGATTATTGAAGTTAATCTATGTGGAATACAAAGCCATTTTTGCTCTTTTACGGTTTGTTGAAAAATGCATCAATGCTTCAAACTGACATCAAGCTAACATTAATCACTAACATTCGAGAACTAACATTAGTTACTAACATTATTTACATTGTGGTTTTAAATAATGTTATTTACTCAAGTGAACTCGAGATTTCAGAATTAGACCTATTAAACCAATATGCTGATTTCCATAATTTGAACCTACTTTGTGACATAAACTTTTTGAAACTGTTTCACGACTACTGAACAAAAGAATTAAATACAGTATATTTCATAACTAGTAATCACTAACTAAGATTAATTACAATTGATATTCCATGTTTGTAGAAATAGATTCAATCAGTCTAGTTTATGCATTTCAAAATCATTCCAATACACACTATGAAATATCAAGTGAATCACTGCTTATACATCAAATTAAACACAAAGAAATAGTTATTTTCGTAAATCCATTCCAACAAACTCTTTACTTCCTTTCCATTAAATTTGAGAGCTTTAGAACATGTATCTGGATAATGGAAATACAAGAAGATGAAGGAGCGGTCTGCAACAGTAATAACACAGCAAATCAGTGACAGAACAATCCAGTGCCAGATTAAAAGGAAGGAACCAGCATAGTTCCCAGCAACACCCAATGAAAAACAGTATCCAATAGCAAACTCAGGAAGAACCAATTGAAACCGCAACAGTACTAGTTCCTCAAATTAATGAACTTTTAAATGTTAAAAATCCAGCCTAGACTCTCTAAAAAAACTGAAAGAGAACTCATTTTCTTTTTCCAAAAACCAGCCCCATACCCTCTTCAAAATTCCTTTTTTTTCCTTTTCGAACTTTTGTTTTTTCAAAATGAATTCTCCCTCGGTATATCCAGTGTATCCAGAGTGAATATCTGGTGTATACTACTCTCTCTTTAGATTTCCAAAATGTTTTTTTTTCTGTTCCGAAAAATCCCCAATTCTCTCTTAATGTTCAGAAAATCCCCTTCCTCCTAAAAATTCTCCCTTTAACTTGTGTCAAGCCTTTCTTATTTATAGCCAAACTTGAAGCACTTAAATTAAACCCACCATCTTCTCCCCACCCCCCTTTAAAATCCCACTACTTAATGTTTTGTCCCCCACTATATTAAACAAATATATTAGTTCCCACTACCATATATCTTTTCTTTATTTAATTCCCTTATTGTCCCACTACCACATGCTTTGTCCTTCACTATATTAAACAATGTATTAATCTCACTACCACATGTCTTGTCCCCCACCATGTATTAAACAATGTATTATTTTAATATTATTTAATACTTAGTGGACAAAGCACTCATTAATCATTTTTTTTAAACTTAAAATCCCAAAAATGCCCCTGAAAATACTGCAATTTACCATTCTACCCCCATCCCTTTCAATCTGTACCAAAACCATATCAGCTATAACCAATTCACCTAATCAATGATCCAATTAACAAACAAACTCTGAATAACAAACTCGCCCAAACAAACTCCTAATCGACAACGTTCATGAATTAACAACAGAGTCAGATTCATATCCGAACTTAAACGGGACAAACAAGTAGATTTAAATCACTAAACTCGATCATCAGTTGACCTCAAACTAAATCAAACAACATCATAACCAAGATGAATGATTCATACTAAATCAAAAACTAAAGACCAACACATAAACACTCGACATTAAATCACTTGATGAAAAACTAACGAACTTCAAACAAAAAATGAACACGAATTAAATCCAACAACATTACAACAAAGATGAATGATTCAAACTAAATCACTCGACATTTGACATTAAATCACTTGATGAAAAACTAACGAACTTCAAACAAAAAATGAACATGAATTATCTCTAACACAAACAAAGACCTGGGTTCGAATTCAAACCAACCCATCGGAACACAAACACAATCATAGAAAGAAGAAAAGGAGCGGAAGATGAATTCGCTGAACGAAAACTAAAAGAAAAGAGAACGAAAACCTACTGGTTTAAAACCCGGGTTCGAACGGAACCTCGACGTACTGCCTCGACGTATGACTGAGCATGACCTCGAATGCATGACCTCGACGTACTGCCTGGAGATAGAGTTAGAAGCAGAACGATGGGGGTCACTGGTTGCCGACGGACTGTTTGGTTGCTTGGTGGAGCAGCTGGTGGACATGGAGGCTGTGTGTGTGTGTGTTGAGCAGCTGATCGTGAGGAGGAGCTGCTGGTCATCAACTGGACGACGACGGGTGAAACAGCAGCAGCGATGGCGGGCTGGCTGGAGCTCGCGACTGGATGAAGGTGAAGGCAGTCATGGATGTGGAAGCTGGAGCTTGAAGTCGACGGACTGGTTGAAGACGAAGGGAGCTTGGGCGTTTGGTTTGCTGGAGGTCGACGAAAGCAGCATCCATGACGAAGAAGAAGAAGCAGCAACGTTTGGTTGGAGCTCGACAAAGGCAGCCATGGGAGCTTGAGGTGGAGGGGTCGTTTAGGAGATGGTCGTTTGGGACAATGGGGACGGGGTGTTGTTCGTCGTGGGCTGGTGCTCCTATGGAGGTGAGGTTGGAGAGGTAGGCAGCCATGGGAAGGTTTGTTTGGTGAAGGAGAGGTCGAAGAAGATGAAGGAGGAAGGGGCTGCCATGGGAGGTGCGGGGGAGCATAAGCAGCAAGGGCAGCCATGGGAGGGTTGATGGTGGAGGGATTGTTTGGGGAAAGAGAAGAAGAGGGGGCGGGTGGTTTTAGGTTTTTTTAGGTTAAAGTTTTTTAAAAAATGAAAAATGGAAGAAGGGGGGTGTTTGTTTGGGGTTATGGGGCGGACCGGGTCGGGTCGACCCGGTGGTTTTTTTTTTTGGTTGGATAAGGGGTTATTTTGTTTGAGCCTGGTTGATTTAAATTAAAAGGTGGACCAATCCGATTTTCTTCTTATTTCCAATGCTTCTTTTTTTCTTCTTTTATTTTTTCTTAAACTAAAACTAAATTCTAAAAATCCTAAATTATCCTATAGAACTAAATTAATTTATAAAAGTGCAAATTAACTCTCAATAATAATTAACACACAATTAAATAACAATTACGATAAAATCATACAATTTGGACATTAAATGCTAAAAATGTAACGTACATTATTTTTATGATTTTTTTGTTCTTGTAAAACAAACTTAATTGCTCATAATTGTAGAATTAAATCCTAAATGCAAATACGACATATTTTTGTATTTTTTATTAATTTAACAAATAAACATGCACGGACAAATACAAATAATTATCCAAAAATGCCACGAAAATTCTCAAAATTGCAAACAAAGGAAAATTATTTTATTTTGAATTTTTTGGGAGTAATATAGGGCAAAAATCACGTGCTTACAGTACTGACGTCCCTTTTTGCCCGGGGCCTGCATCTCACAATGCAGGTAATGATTTACAGGTCGACGATGCAGAGCGCTAGGATTCTCGTACCAGCTATTTGGTGATCCCCAGTTCTTTCGGGGCATTATCATTACTTTACAACCTTTCAGTATTTACAGTTAGTTAGTGTTTTCAGTACTTCAATAGAGGCTTCATAAACTAGAGTAACAGTTAGACAGAGTTTCAGACTTTTCATATTAAGCTATGTTGGCTACAAATATGTTTCAGAATTGCATTAGTATTTCCGCACTTTGATTTATATCATCCAAACTTTCAGTATATCAGCATATGTTAGTTTATCTTCCGCATTTAGTATGTTATGATATCACATGTTGATTCAGCCAGCCAGTTGGTTTGCTCGGTCACATGTAGTCAGGCACCAAGTGTCGTGTTACGTCCAGGCCCAGGTTCGGGGCGTGACATTCAGAAAGGAAGTGTTTGGGCCCATTGTAATGATGGGCTTCAAATATGGAATGTAAATGTAAAGCAAGCTTTTTGGCTCACTCGGAAAATTTTAGGTGCTACAAAATATTTGAATGAAGCAAATATAGGAGTGGAGGAGGTGATGAATGCGAAGAGTTACTCTATCAGGAACATGTATGATAAGCTCAGAGAGTTACCTAAAGTTGAATGGAAGAGGCTAATCTACAATAACATCAACAGTCATAAATGGACCTTCATATTTTATCTGGAAGTACTTGGTAGATTATACACGAGAGACAGACTCATCAACTGGGGACTATTAGTCAGTCCAGAATGTTCACTATGTGAAGGAGATGCAGAGAATCATGATTACCTTTTCTTTAGGTGCAATTATTCAGCAACAGTATGGAGGAAATTGTTACACTGGCTTGGGATCAGAGGAGATGTGAATGGGTAGAATGAAGAGGTACAATGGGCTATAAAGCATGCAGCAAATAAGCAATCATCAACAACAATATATAGGATGCTTCTAACTTGCACTGTGTACTACATTTGGCAAGAAAAGAATTGGCGAACTTTTCGTGGACAACAGAGAAAATGTGATGAGCTGGTAAAAATGATAATCCAAGAGATCCACTGTCGAGGAAGTTTTAGTCCTAGGCTAGGTAGAAGATTTCACGAGTTAAATTTTTAACCTTAGATTGTATATAGCTAAATTTGGTAGTTCGTAGTTTCTGAGGACACTAGATTTGGGGCTGCATGTCCAAATCTATGTGGATAGCTGATAGGGTTTTTTTACTATACTTGTAATTATTATTTCCTGGTAATAATAAAATTAATTACCAAAAAAAAAGTGATGGCTTCAAATTGACTTGTACATAGCCCAATGGTGACAGATATCCTTTTATAACTGGATTCAACAAAATATGATTGAGAGTATTATCAATTTTAGCTCGCGCCAGAAACTATTTATATCTGATAGCCGAAAAAGTGTATAAAATTTGTATAATTTTTCTATATAACATACATAATGTATATATATATAAATAAAAATATAAATTGTATACATTTTTCGGCTATTATTTTTATAGCGGCTATACAATATCATTTTTCCAATATGATTTCCTAAAGGTCAAGAGAAAAAAAATAATAGAAGAATTAACCTAACTAGTCATTCACCAACCGCTTAAATTAAAAATAATCGACAAATATATAATACATTGTTTATGTATAATATATATGTTTATAATCATATATAATTAGTTTATTATCTATGTATACCAGCTAGGAAAAATAAATAGTTACCAGCTAAGAAAAACAAATAGTGAATCTGCCTAACTAGGCCACCAGCTTTCTCAAAGTAAGGGGAGATCTGCTGCTTACTGCTCACGAGAACACCCGATTTATGTCATAGTCAAGTCGTTCGTCCAACCGCTTAAATTAAAAATAATCTCCATGTATAATATGTGTATAATCGTGTTTACCGGCTAGAAAAAATAAATAATGAATCCAGCTCTCTTTATGTAAGGATTCTATAATAATACGGGTAACCAGCCCACTAATAGACCAAATTCTTAAAAAAAAAAATATCTAGACAAGCCATTTTTGTTTTTTCTTCAATCAAATGCCGTAAACATGTGGTAAGAGGAAAGAACTTACCCACGCGAGTGTTTACTAATTTGCTCTAAAGTGTAATATTCAAAAGTTTTATCCAAGTTTATTTGCTCTTATTTATGTACGTTCTACTAAAACCTAACATAAGACATGTATATCAATGTATTTTCATGCTCTAAAAGTATAATAGGAAAAAGTTTTATCCAAATTTATTTGCTCTTAGTTATGTACGTTCTACTAAAACCCTACATAAGACATGTATATCAATGTATTTTCATGCTAGCGTTTCAATATATCATCAATGGTTTGAACCCATAAAATTTGAGTCCTCAATCGACTATGAGTTAGGGAGGGGCGGAGCTATAGAGCGATCCGCCCCTCCGAAGTCTGACATACCAGCAATGAACGCAGGTACATTGATATTATATATATATATATATATATATATATATATATATATATATATATATATATATATATATATATATGATATTGAATTGTAACTATCCTGACTGGTTGTTTTGAGTAATTGCGTTCGGTTCGGCAGTTTGAAGTTACGATTAGCTTCACACAGTGTATTATGACTTGCGTGCATCATCGATTCGGGTTTTTGAGAAGTTCGGAAAGAATTTTTAGAAGTGACTTTAACTTGAGAAGCTTGAAGTTAAAAGAATTAACCAAGATTTGACTTTTTAGAATTTGATCTCGGATTGAAGTTTCGATAGTTCCAATAGGCTCGGGTGGTGATTTTGGACTTAGGCGTATGTCCGGATTTGAATTTGGAGGTCTGTAGGGTACTTTGAAGCATTTTGGCGAAGATTGGAAAGTTGAAGTTTTGGAAAAGTGGAGAAGTTTGACCCATAGTTGACTTTTGTGATATCGGGGTCGGAATGCTATTCCGAGAGTTGGAACAACTCCGTTATGTCATTTGGGACTTGTCTGCAAAATTTGGCATCATTCCGGGTTGGTTTGATTGGTTTTAGCACGAGTTTTAGAAGTTGGAAGATTTGAAAGTTCATAAGTTCGATTCTTGGTGCGATTCGTCATTTCAGTATTGTTTGATGTGATTTGAGACCTCGAGTGAGTCCGTGTTAGGTTATAGGACTTGTTGGTGTATTTAGACCGGGTCACGAGGGTCTCGGGTGTGTTTGGGATGGGCTACAAGCCGTTTCCTTCTATTTTTGAATGACTGTTTTTGTCTTCTGGTTTCCTTCTTCGCGATCGCGAAGTGTAATTGCCGACCACCTCAAAATCCTTCTTCGCGTTCACGTTCAACATCTCGCGTTCGCAAAGGTCTGTCTTTTCCCTCATCGCGTTCGTGTTCATCTTACGCATTGCGTAGTTATGCAATTCCACTTTTCGCGTTCGCGTACTACTTCACGTGTCCGCGAAGAGCAGTCGTTAGGCCATCAGACTTTTCTTCTTCGCGTTCGCGATCGTGTTGTCGCGTTCGTGAAGTACATCTGGGCAGACTTCATCTTTCCTTCTTCGCAAGTGCGAGTAGCCTTCCGCATTCGCGATGCTTTAGCATCTGGGCAGAATAAATAGTACTTTATTCTGAAGGTTTGCTATTTTTACTATTTTTGAAGTTCTAGAGCTTGGTGTTGGGCGATTCTTTGTGGGTATTTCAAGCAAAATGATTGGATAAGTGTTCTTCACCTAGAATTTATTATATTCCAGGATTTTATCTCTATTTCTATCCTTTAATTTGTGTTTTGAGTTGAGGAAAATGGTGGTTTTTGAAGAAAGTTTCCAAAATGAAAAATCATGATTTGAGGAACAAAATGGTATCGGAATTTGATAATTTTTGTAAGGTTGAACTCATATTGGAATGGGTGTTCGGATTTTGTGAAATTTGTCGGGTTCCGAGGTGGGGCTCGGGGGTTGACTTTTGGACTGATTTTTAGATTTTGATAAAGATTAAGACTTTATGATCCAGAATTGTTTCTTATGTATTTTATTTATGCGTTGAAGTTATTTTGGTTAGATTTGAGCCGTCCGGAGGTCATTTCACCCGTGAAGTTCATTTTAGAATACCAGTCTGTCTTCTTTGAGGTAAGTATCTTGCCTAACCTTGTGTGGGGGGATTTTCTCTTGGGATTTAAGTCTTCTATGCTAATTGTAGTCCGTGTATGCGAGATGACGAGTGCGTGCTCGGACTTATTTGTGGAAAATTAGCCTTTTAGGGTTCCTATGTCCTTATATTCACTAAGTAGGAAGTTGTTTTGATATTATTAAATTCCCTATTTGCTAGTCTTACCTCTACATGCTTTATACGATGTTGTTAGCTATTCTTTACCTCTTACTTGTTATTGGCCCTTATTTGCCTTAATTGAAGTGATTGCCTTCCTTATTGTTTTGTTACTTCTTAATTGTGAGTTCCTCTATGACATTGTGCATATATGATACATGTCCAAATTATTGTGGTTGCCTGCGTAGTTATCATGTGCCTTACATGTCCTGTTAATTTTTTAAAGTTATTGTATTTCTTTGATTTTTTTTGTGGTTCCCTTGTTGCCTTGAACTCATACTTTTGGTTGTGGAAATTCTTGTAAATTAAGTTATTGAATTGCTGTTGTTGATTTAAATAACTATACGGGGGATTGGGTAGCACGCCGCAACAGGTGAAATAAGGGAGGATATTATATTGTGATATTGTTATTATACGGTGGGATCGAGTTGCACGCCGCAACGGGTGAAATAAGGGTGAATTATGAGATTGATATTATATGGTGGGATCGAGTTGCACGCCGCAACATGTTATATTTATTGTTATGATATTGATGTTTATTGTAAGGTGGTATCAGGTTGCACGCCGCAACAGGTGAAATAAGGGTGGATTGACATCGTGAAATAAGGGTGAATTATGATATTTGTGTATTCTGTATCCCCTGTTTTATTGTATTGGCTTCAGTTCCTTCGTACGAGATTCTGAGAATTTGTATTTTTTTTGATTTTTCACTATCTTTCGAGGATTTAGTCATTATCATTGGCATTATTGACATGCCGTCATTTCCTGAGTTCTTTTCCTAGTACTGTTATTCCTGTAAATTTATTTGCAAGGCGAATTTACTACTTTGAGTCATTACCTCTCGCACTGCTGAGTTGTTAGTAATATAGTGATTTAAAATAAAGGAATTGATATCATGCTACCTGGTATGACTTTTAAATTAGAACTCGTCGTATATTTCAGTATTACTAATTCTAGTAATTATTATATTTTATTTCAATTGGTTTCTCAACTAAATCTCCTTAACTTGTCTGAAGTTTGTATTTCACTTAAAAGAGAATTGCTATTATGTTTTAATTTAATGAATCCTATATTAAAGGCAATAGCTTATTCGATGTTATATTTTTATTTAAAAATATTATTTTCTTCACTCAAATGATTTCTAAAAGTAACTTCATCTTTCTCGTTGGTTTCCTATTTGGTATAGAAACTATAAATTTACTTTATGATATATAAATGGAACTTCTTGAACATCTTAATTAGCATTTGACACGGATACTATGTACCGAGTAGCACGTGGATTTTGCCGTATAAAGTGAGATGGAAATATGTGTGCACAAGGTGCCATGTGTGTTAAAGGTTTGGAAGTTGTGATTATGATATAAGGTTACAAGGAATGAGATGATTGGAATTGTGTATTAGAAACGATGTGATTGGTTGAGTTAACACCGCTTTCCTTACTTGAGCATATTTTTAATTGTCTGTATCCCAACTATGTTGGTGTGTAATTACTTGGTTATTTTTTGTTACCGTCAGTGTTTTTCCCTTATCGTTGTTAGATCTAATTTTAGTGATGAAAATAATATATTTGCTCTTTGTATAGGAACTCTTGGATAGCTTTTAAGATTGGCGAAATCAATCAGCGAAATCAATCAGTAAGATTGATATACAAGAATGACGGAATATATCAAAGGACATCAAGGAAAAGAGACGCGATTAAAGGAAGAAGAAATCAATCAGAGAATACTGACGATATCAATCAAGGCTAAACTAAAGGAATCAAATAAATCAATTATATTGAAGATCCTGTCGAATATTCAATCAAGCATCTAAATATGGAGGATCAATATTCCGGGCTCACACACAAGGAAAATCTTTACAGCCTCTTGTTCAAAGGAGCCGTTGCAGAAAAGCTTTATTCTTGGAAAGAATCAATCTCTTTCCAAGGATCAAATCTCTTGGGTTGGCAAATCTTTCCAGAATTCAAACCTCTATCAAAGTATTTAAACTTGTAATTACACCTTAGCACATATACTTTGATTGAACCAAACACACTTTCTTTGTTCTACTGCAAACAAATATTGTAGCTCTCTAAGACCTGCTGTGTAACAAGTTAGAGAAGAAAGAGAGAACGACACTGGTGAGGCATTATATCAAAAGAGACGAGTGATATAGGAATTGATCTATCATAACATTCTCATTGTACTCGAAGAAACTAATTCACTAAAAATAAATCCCTTGCAACCCAAGGGGACTAGACTAGGATTCACATTGAATCCGAACCAGTATAAAAATTCTGGTGTCTTTAATTCCTGCATTTAATTTCAGCATCTTATATTTTGTTATTACTACTGTCAACTTATTACATCTAGTCGACTAATTGAAAAACTAGTCAACTATCAGCAATTAAGTTTAAAAATAAACAATTCACCCCCTCCCCTCTTGTATTTTCAATTGGTATCAAAGCAAGGCTCACATTTTTTCGTTTGCTTAACAGCTTGTGAGAAAAGATCATGGCAAATCAAGTTATCGTAGGAGCACTCTTCCAGGAAGGAACTTCGTAAGTAAGGCCACCATACTTCAATGGACAACATTTCTCTTACTAAAAAGTGCATATGGAGATATATGCAATGACAAGATGTTAAAGTTTGGAGAGTCATCAAAAAGGGGAATTATCCTCTGCCAACTGCCGCTCAACCACTTGCTAATCCTGAAGATATAGATTCATATACAAACAAGCAAATGACAGTGGTACAAGTCAACAATAAGGCAAGAAACTTGCTTTATAATGCTATAAGTGGTGAAGAGTATGAGAAAATCTCTAGTTGTGACATAGCCAAAGAGATGTGGGACAAACTTGAAGTTACATACGAAGGAACCAGCAAGGTAAAATAAACACGTATCAACATGTTGGTTCATGATTACAAACTCTTCCGAATGAAAGAAAGAGAATCTATTGAAGAGATGTTTGCCAGATTCAGCAAAATAATTAGCGATCTAAAAGCCTTCGGCAAACCATATACAAGTGGTGATCAAGTTAGAAAAATTCTGAGAAGCCTACCAACTACTTGGCAGACCAAAGTGGTCAAACTTGAATCTCACGATCTAAATAAGTTATCCTATGATGAACTATGAGGAGAAGTTATAGCCTTTGAAAAGACACGTATTAAGAAAACAAATCAAGAAGAAAAAAAGAAAATAGTGGCATTCAAGGCCACAACTGAAATAGCTGAAAATGATATCGATGATGATCCTTAAGCCCTTCAAGAAGAAATTGCTATGATGTCAAGAAACATGGATGGTTTAATGAGAAAATTCAGGAATACGAGGAGAGGAAGGATTCCACCTAGGTGATCCAGGCAATACAATGAACAAGACAAGAATGATGGAAAATGCTATGGGCCTGGAAGATTTGGACACATTCAAGCTGAGTGCCCAGATCTAAAAAGGAAAATTTCCAGAGGCTTTAACAAGAACAAATCATTTGGAAGCTGGAGTGATGAAGACAGTTCAGAACACGAAGAGATAGCAAATCTTTGCTTCATGATGATTCTGGAAAACGAGATAAAAAAATCTTCATGATGCTGGACAGACAAAGACACTTCAGATGACGAATACAAAGACAATAATGAGAACTGTTTCATGGCACGAGGTGAAACTAGCGAGGTAAGATCTTATAACTGTGAAATATGCAATGAATTGCAGGATATCCTTGATTTAACTTTGAAAGAGTCTCAAGAAATTATAAATGAGCTTAAGAGACTCAATAAAGAAGTAAAAGACTGGAAGCTCAAACATGAAGTATGTGAAATTGAAAAAGAAGTACTTCAAGAAGAGTTTGAGGAATTGCAAATGCAATTCAATGGCATACGCAAATCCACCAGTCATAGTTCTGTCAGGTCAAACCAGGCGACTTACAAGTCAACTGGAGAAGGACCAGTTAGAACAGAGTCCACTAGTACTAACACAAATGAAAGACCCAAAAATGGGTCAGGAGTTGCGTGTCACTATTGCAATAAAAGTGGACATAAATATTCTTTTGGTCGCTTTCGTAAAGCAAATATTTCAGGATGGATTTGGAAACCTAAAAACAATTCTGAACCTAGTAATTCTAACCCTCCAGGACCCAAGTAAGCTTAGTTACCTAAAAGAAAGTAATTACTATGTTTTGCAGGAACACCATGGGAGAAGCCATAAAGGAAAATGGTATTTAGACAGTGTGTGTTCCAGTCATATGACAGGTGATAAAAACCTATTCAAAGAAGTTACAAAAATTGATGGAGGAAGAGTTAAGTTTGGAGATGACTCAAAAGGAAACATAATCGGTACTGAAACAATTCCTTTAAATAACAACTGCGATATTACCGAAGTTTATCTCGTCGATATACTTAACTACAATCTCCTGAGTATAAGTTAGCTATGCGACTCAGGATATGAGGTAAACTTTAAGAAAACAGGCTATGCTATTGAAGATGAGACAGGCAAAAGGTATGGAAATATTTATATTCTTGATGGTTTTGAAAATATAGATGGTCACATTTGTTTAACATCCATGTTTGATGATCCATGGTTATGCCATAGGAAACTTGGTCATGCACGCATGCATTTGATAGAAAAATTGTCCACGCATGAGTTGTTATTGGTCTACCCAAACTGAATTTTTCTAGAACATATATCTGTGATGCCTGTCAAATAGGAATACAAACTAGACACTCTTTCAAAAATAAAGATATTGTATCTAATTCTAAACCTTTGCAATTGATTCACATGGATTTATTTGGGCCTACTAAAATTGCCAGTATAGGAGGAAAAAGATATGGTTTTGTTATTGTTGATGATTATTCACGTTTCACTTGGGTGATTTTCTTATCTCACAAAGATGAAGCATTGAAATTTTTTGAGATCTTCTACAAAAAGGTTGAAAGAGAAAAGGGATATCTAATTGCAACAATTCAGAGTGATCATGGAGGCGAATTTGAAAGCAGAGCATTTGAAAACTTCTGTAATGATTAGGGATATACTCATAACTTCTCTACACCACAATCACCTCAACAAAATGGAGTTGTTGAAAGGAAAAACAGAACCCTCCAAGATATGGCAAGAACCATGTTACTAGATCATTCACTGCCAAATCATTTCTGGGCAAAAGGTGTAAGTACAACATGTCACATTCTCAATCGATGTCTCATAAGGCCCATTCTGAAGAAGACTCCTTATGAACTATGGAAAGGTAAACGTCCTAATAACAGTTACTTTCATCCCTTCGGAAGTAAGTGTTTTATTAACAATAATGGTAAGGACAATCTTGAAAAATTCGATTCAAGAAATGATGAAGGTATTTTTCTGGGCTACTCATTAAATAGTAGATCTTTTAGAGTCTATATTAAACATACATTATGTTTGGAAGAATCTGTATATATTATATTCGATGAAAATAACCTCTCGGCCGAGAAAGGAATTACTGCAGGTGATGAAGATCAAGCTCAAAAAATTCATTAGACAAGCAAATTTTAAAAGTAGACTGATAAATTTGATGCTACGATAAAGTCAACTAATGAAATCAACAACAGTGTACCAGATCATTCGAAGGAGTCAACTACTCATGCAGTTCGTCCAAATGAATGGAAAAGTGAACCTGAATATCCTCAAAAATTTATCATAGGAGATCCAAATGAAGGAATGAAAACCAGGGAAGCTCTCAAAAAGAAAGCAAATATAACATTAATCTCTCAGGTTGAACAAAAGAAGATAGTGGAAGCTCTAAAAGACTCAAGTTGGATACAAGCAATGCAGGAAGAGTTAGATCAATATGGCAAAAAATAAGTATGGAAACTGATACCCAAACTTGAAAATATTTCTGTAATTGGAACAAAATGAGTTTTCAGAAATAAATTGAATGAGGATGGAAAGGCTGTAAGGAACAAATCCAGATTAGTTGCTCAAGGATATTCATAACAGGAAGGAGTCGACTATGATGAAACTTTTGCTCCAGTAGCTCGACTGGAGTTTATACGAATCCTTCTGGCATATGCATCGTTTAAGGGATTCAGGCTATTTCAAATGGATGTTAAAAGTGCTTTCTTGAATGGATTTATTGAGGAAGAAGTATACATGAAGCAATCTCCTGGGGTTGTAGATTCAAAGTTTCCCTACCATGTATGTAAGCTAACCAAAGCACTATATGGACTAAAGCAAGCTCAACGAGCATGGTATGACAGACTTAGTTCATTTTTTATTGATTATGGTTTTACGAGAGATAAAGTAGACACTACTCTATTTATTAAAAGATCATCAGAAGGTAATCTCATTATTTAGATTTACATTGATGATATTATATTTGGTAGTGCTAACCCTCTTATGTGAAAGGAATTTTCAAATCTTATGCAAAATGAATTCGAAATGAGCATGATGGGAGAGCTAACATTTTTCCTTGGACTTCAAATCCAACAATCTCAAGAAAGAACATTTATATGTCAGACCAAATACACAAAGGAACTGATTCAAAAATTTGACATGAGTAATGCTAAAGCTATTGGCACACTAATGAGTCCTTCAACGAGTCTCGACAAAGATGAACAAGGAATACATGTTGATGAAACTAAGTATCGTGGAATGATTGGCTCATTTCTTTATCTAACTGTCAGTCGACCAGATATTATGTTTAGTGTCTGTAAATTTGCCAGGTTTCAGTCAGCTCCTAAGGAATCACTTCTGACTGTAGTAAAGAGAATCATTCGATATCTTATTGGAACTGTCTCTCATGGACTATGGTATCCTCGCTCTAACTCCTTTGAATTAGAAGGTTTTTCATATGTTGATCTTGCAGGAGATAAGGAAGATAGAAAAGACACAAGTGGTACATGTCAATAACTTGAAAAAGCTTTGATATCCTGGAACAGTAAAAAACAAGCATCAGTTGCATTATCTACCACTGAAGCTGAATACATCGTTATTGGACAATGTTGTGCACAATTAATGTGGATGTCCCATCAACTTGGTGACTATGAATTTTCTTTTAAATCTATACCAATTTTCTGTGATAATTCTAGTGCTATATGCCTCTCTAATAATCATGTTCATAATTCTAGGGCAAAGCATATAGATATCAAGCATCACTTCATTAGAGATCATGTTCTTAAGGCAAATATAGAAATATCTTTTGTTGGAACAACTGATCAATTAGCAGATATTTTTACCAAGCCTTTGTTAGAAGAGAGATTTTGTTTACTAAGAAAATTACTTGGCATTATTTGCATTAATAGTCAAAATTAGGACCTATGTGCCATTATTTAATTTTGTATGCAAAATATTCCATATATATATATATTTTTTTTACTCATTAATTACGCCTCCATTTTTCCCACCTTTTTCCTCGCTTTTCACATTAGTCACAGAGTTCAAAGAAGGAAGACCAATCATCGCGTCTGATCAACTGACGCCTTTTCCTTTTCTGTACTCAACCGTCAGAAAATCCCTTTTTATGTTGAACTCTCTTATCAATCTCCATCGTCTCTATCGCCTTCGAACCCTTCTCCAAAATCTTGCTCAACTACCAACCTCATACAATGGCTAAACAATCCAAAAATCCCTCTGCCTCCACTAGGAAGAGCACCCGCTCCAAGGCAAAAACCCCTTCTCAACCCCCTGAACAGGTAGACCTACGGTCCGATCACTCTGAGGGGTTTGCCTCTTCTCAGGCGGACTTCTCTGATCATTCTCAACCCTTAGGAGAAAAAGCCTTGGGAAAAAGACCTATGGAAGAACCCCATGTTTCCTTCACTCCAAAGAACGACCTTTCCACCTTTCCAGTTCTCTTGAGTCAGAACTCAATTTCTGGGATTCTCCAAATAGGAACTTCTTTCTTGCCCTAAAACACAAGCCTATTTCTCATGAGAGGTTAGTCGACCTTGATGACATGGAAGCCCTAAATTGTAAGGTAAAGGACCTTTTCGTTTATCAAGGGTGGTCGAAATTCTTCTTTGTTCCCCCCGCCTAAAGTCTATGAACCCCTAGTGAGAATGTTCTATGATAATCTTCGTTCTAGTAGGTCTCATAATTTGGAGTCCTTAGTACTAGGAAATCGTATTGTTCTTGACTGTGCCATGTTTGATTCGATTTTTCAATGCAAGTGTTCTGGTTTCCCTATGCTCTTTAAAAGTTCATGGACCGATGATTTTGAAATTTCCTTTGTTCAAGCCAAACGATGTATTGCTGAGTATCCATCAGAATCCCTTCCAAACCAGCTAGGTCCTAGTGATGTTAGTTTTGAAACTCGTGTCCTAGCCCACATTGTGGCAACCACTCTGTTTCCTCTTACTGGCTCTTTTTCAACCTTCTCTCTGCGAGACACTTTTCTGGTCTATTGCCTTGTGACCAAATTCAAAATCAAACTATCCTCCTGGGTCATCAATTTCATGATTGAAAGTGCAGAAGATTCCACTAGACTACTCTATGGAGTGACCATCACTCACATTCTGGAAGCTCACAATATTTCCATCTCTACATATTCCTTTTCCTCTGTTTCAAAATCGTACAACTCCAAAGCCTTTACAAGTATGGAGTATGTGTGTGTAAAGGGTTCATGGGTCAAGAAACAAGAAGGTGATGTCAAGACTGCTCATACAGACTCCAAGCCTAAACCTTATGCTTTCCATCCTAGTCATAGTGACTCTGACCTAGCTGAGAAACTTAGTGCCTTTGGCAATCAGAGCTCTGCAATCAAAGATCTTCTCATTGCCACTCAGTCCACTGATGGTACCATTCATGATATCTCTAAAGAAATAGGGTCTGATGTCTCCAAGATATGGGTTGCGGTTCTCAGAGTAAGGGAAAACGCTGTCAAGGCATTCAAGGAAGTTCATGACAGGCTTGATAGAATGAGTGTCTCAGCCAACGCCAACTTTGATCGACTGAAAGAGGCCATCTGCAACACTCTTACCTATTTTCTACCTCGTTAATATGGAAGTTTAAGACAATATTTTTTTTGTTGTGTTATTTCTGGACTGAGATATCAGTAGGTGGATATTTTTCTTTTGTTAGGTTCTAACTCTGCCAGTACACTCTGCTATGAATTATGTTTATGCATGCCGTTTTTTATTCCCTCTTTGCTGATGTCAAAAAGGGGAGAAAGGATATATATTTTTTGTGCAGGTACTGTATTGTGCAGGTACATAATAAGTCGACTATGGCACTCCTTGAGGGGGAGTCACAGATCCTGAAGAAGTCGACTACATGCCCTTCAAGTACAAGACAAAGTTAACTGCTCTTATTGAGGGGGAGCAAATTACATGGAAGTCAACTGATGTTTATACATATATTATCTTGTCATCATCAAAAAAGGGGAGATTGTTAGATCTAACTTTAATGATGAAAATAATATATTTGCTCTTTGTATAGGAACTCTTGGATAGCTTTCAAGATTGGCGAAATCAATCAGCAAGATTGATATACAAGAATGACGGAATATATCAGAGGACATCAAGGAAAAGAGACGCGATTAAAGGAAGAAGAAATCAATCAAAGGATATTGACAAGATCAATCAAAGCTAAACTAAAGGAGTTAAATAAATCAAGTATATTGATGATCCTGCCGAATATTCAATCAAGCATCTAAATATGGAGGATCAATATTCCTGGCTCACACACAAGGAAAATCTTTACAACCTCTTGTTCAAAGGAGCCGTTGCAGAAAAACTTTATTCTTGGAAATCAATCTCTTAGGATCAAATCTCTTGGGTTGGAAAATCTTTCCAGAATTCAAGCCTCTCTCAAGGTATTTAAACTTGTAATTACACCTTAGCACATATACTTTGACCAACCAAACACCCTCTCTTTGTTCTACTACAAACAAATATTGCAGCTCTCTAAGACCTGCTGTGTAACAAGTTAGAGAAGAAAGAGAGAACAATACTGGTGAAGCATTGTATCAAAAGAGACGAGTGATATAGGAGCTGAGCTATCACACTATTCTCATTGTACTCGAAGAAACTCATTCACTGAAAAGAACTCCCTTGCAATCCAAGGGGACTAGACTAGGATTCATATTGAATCCGAATCAGTATAAAAATTTCTGGTGTCTTTAATTCCTGCATTTAATTTCAGCATCTTATATTCTGTTATTACTACTCTCAACTTATTACATCTAGTTGACTAATTGAAAAACTAGTCAATTATCAGCAATTAAGTTTAAAAATAAACAATTCATCCCCCTCTCCCCCTCTTGTACTTTCAATCGTCTCTACTCTTTGACAGGTTATTAGACCAGTAGGCGTCTTGACTGTTCCTTATCACTACTCCACCGAGGTTAGTCTTGATACTAACTGGGCACCGCTGTGGTGTGCTCATTCTACACTTCTGTCCTTTTTTTGTACAGATCCAGGTATTCTATCGTTAGTAGTTGTGCGGATCGTTGCCATGGAGACTCAATGTAAACCTGCTGCAGCGTTCGCAGGCCTCGGAGTCACCTTCTATTGTATTTATTTCCATTGTTTCCTTTTGTTCTGGAACAGTGATGTATTCATTATGTATAACCACTCCTAGAAAGACATATGACTTGTACTAACGATTTTGGGATTGTAAATTGTACAGGGATTTCTATTTCGAAATTGTTCGAAGTTAGTAAATATTATCGTTATTTCTGTTAACGTTAGGCTTACCTAGTTTTAGAGGCTAGGTATCATCACGACTCCTTCAGAGAGATTTTGGGTCGTGTATTTTTTTTATTTTTCGAATCTTATTGGCGAAAATTTTGCTTCTACCCATAGCCTAATAGTTATATTAAAAGCTCAAACAAAAAAGAAGAAGTTAATACTATTAATTACTTTCCTTAAAGTCTCGTATCTTCAATGTTTTCAAAGTCTGTTCACGGGTGTTTCATGAAATCTTTGAGACGATATTTTGAATCTTATATTATTTAATAATTTAAAGGAATATAACACGAACAATTAATTACTTTTTACTTGTAATAAGTTACAACTTTTATATTCTTCCTTGTTCTTTTCTGTTTTTCTTTTGGAGTGTAATATATGTTCTTCTATAAAGAAAAGCAGGAATGGCGGGAATCACCCGAGATATATATAGTGTTAAAAAATTTCACTATTCTTTTCTATTTTTATTTTAAATAATTGCAAATTCCCATGCTCGTAAAACTTGTATAAAGAATTAGCTGAAAATAGTATCTGCAAGCTGTGTTCTCATTTTCAATATCATTATGGTAGCAATTTATAGAAATATTTGCTCAAATATCAAAATAATTAATTAGGAATATTACCCTCCGTCCCTGATTATCTGTCACTTTTCGCTTCTCTCGAGATTCAAATTATGTGAGCTTTTCCAATTTAAAATATTTTCTTAATCATATTGTCATGAGAAGAATTACAACTTATAATATTTTTAGTATAATTTTTAAATATTTAAATTTAATTTTAAAATATTATGTTAATTTAATCTATTTTAGTTTCAAAGATTAGTTAAAATGATTCTCGAGAAGGGAAGCATGTCAAATAAATAGAGACGAAATTTTGCATTTATTATAGAATTAGAATCCTCTCTACCAAAAGGAGAAGTCACATTTACAAACACCCACATCTATACATAGACAAAATATTTGCTGAATTTTATGCTTATAATGGCCATGATTTCTGTGAAAGTGAAATCATTTAAGTTTAATTATTGTAATTTTTCTTGAAGAAAAAATAAATCCCTCTGCTTCTTTTTCACTAGAATAACTAAAAGAGGAAACAAAAGCACCTTTATTTCTTATTCAACTCATGAGAAGAAGAAGTATACCATTAAATGATGAACACAAAATAGAGGATACATGAAAGAATCACTTAAAAAGGGAAATCTACGAACTTCGTCGCTAATTTATCGCTAAACCACTCGTAGCTAACGGAATTTTTGACAATCTGTCGCTAATCTGTCGCCAGGGGCGAAGCTACATTGTTCTAAGGATGTCAACTGACGACCCTTCTCAAAAAAATTTCCGTGTACATAAGTAAAAGATTAAGTTGTAAAGGTACAATACATATAATGAATACTCGTTCTTGAGGAATATTTTTTTACTTCTTTCAAGTTTGAATTCTCTTGGAAAAATTTCTCGCTTCGCCAATATACGTTGCTAGATAGGATTAACGACGGAATTTTTTATTTAGCTAAATAATTTGTCAATTGCTAATTTCTGTTTTTCAAATAGTGAATAAGTAGTAAGTAACATAATTCAAATAGAAGCTTTAATAATAGGAAAAATTAACTTCACTAGAATATTGCTCTGATCTGTACATTGTTACATACTATACTTCAGTAATTTAAATTCTTCTTCTTCGTACTATAAGAAAAAAAAAACACCACAAAAGAAAAAAAAAAAAAGGAATTGTTTACTTCAATATTAAAAAATATTGAAAAACAAAAGAAAAAAAAACCTATAAAGATGTTTTAGGATTAGTAATCTCACTAGCATTAGCAAGATGTCTCATAACATCAACTTGAACCCTAAGTGAAAGGATATAATCTAGGGTTTCTTTAATTAAAGAAACATTATCCATATATTCTCCACCAGGAATAAGACTTTTAAGAATTTGAGTTCTCTTTTTCACCAATTTTCTTGCTATAGAAATTGGAGAGATCATTTTTCTACCTTTTCTTGAAATCGTACAGCCGACCTCAACTTGTTTGGGACTGAAGTTTAGCTGCCGTCGTTGTCTTGAAATCTTGCAACTTTTGGTTACAATTTTCTTGCATCTAATAATCTTTTGAGACATAGCCAATAACCCCATTGATGATTTCTTGAATATCATTGATCTCTTAGAAATATCATCATTTCCAAGAATATTATTTATGATTATTTTGTTAGTGTCATCTTTTGAAGCATTGGCCAAAAGGGAATGACTCCAATAAGTTGTAAATTTTCTTGTTGAAGCCATTGCTATATCTGCAGATAATTTTATAGCTTTTTTTCTCTCAATTATGCTCATTTTTTTCTTTGTTGCACTGCATATTTGTAGACCCTTTATCCATTTCTTGAGAAATTCTTGCTTGAGTGAACTAGGATTCCTCATTCTTCAAGAAAACTATATTAAAAAAAATTAGATATATTAGATTGGAATCAATAAAACCAAGAAAAAAGAAGATAAAAAAGAGAGTTGGAAATATTAAGAGATTCTTGAAACATATAAACAAGAAAAATGAAGAAAAAAGGCATAAAGTCTCTCTATAGCTTGATTTAAATGTTCTTATAGGTAGATAATTTGGTGTTAGAACTTGAAAAAGGCAATATAAAGGAATGTTTATAGCTACATATGATAAGAACATGCAAAAAAAAAAACTAGAAAAAAAAACTTGAATTATATGATTTTATTAGGAGTGAAAAATAACATACCTTAGTCAACTTTCTTCAAACAAATTTCAAAACAAAAGAGGTGACAGAATATGTAGTTTCTTTAGGATTCAAGAAAGTTGTAGCAGAAGAAAAACAGAAGAAATGGAAGTATGGGAATGAGAGGAAGAAGTTTAGTGAAAAAAAGCCAATTTATTTGTTCAAATGAAAGGGGGTGGGTGGGGGTGGGGGGTAAACATGGGGGGTGGATGTGGTGGGCCAATGAGAGAAGGACACAGCACATGCTATCACATGGAAGACCATGGCCCACTTAGCAAAAAACCCTAAAAGAGAGAGAGGAATAATGATAATAATATCCAGTAATCTTGGTTTAAGACAGAATAAAAAGGTTCCCTAAATGTCATGCAAAACCTAAATATTTGTAACTTAATTTGGCTACAAAAGGACATTAACATATATCCCACATAATTATATTGCTCCATGGAATATTTTCATCCTTCGGGGAGCAAATCGGATATAAGATTTAAACTCTATAGGGTTCGTATAATTACTAATATAATCCCGAGATATAATTTAAGTTTGTCTTTATTTCATATTTGGTTATTGGTATTAATTAATACCAACACAAGTTTTTTACCAAATAGTGGTGTATTAACTATCCCACATTTAATTTGGAATAATAACCCCATGATTATATCCTGCTTCGCGACCAAACAGACGTCTATCATGTGTTCAACCTTTAAAGTTTTTAACATTAAATTCATTATATTATTCAAGTCATGAATTCATATTCATTATTTATTTCAATTTTAGTGATTTTTTATACATAAAATTATACTTTATGTTGAAAGTACTAGGTTCATATGAATTCGATACCGACAAGTTGAATCTGCCCTGTCTAGGAGAAGAAGGAAGAAAAAAAGAAGAAGAAGAAAAACAAATTTACCTTTTAGTTTCTTCATTCATGAATAATTTGTTCAATAAATATCTAATATTATCTTATAGTAATATAAAGTTCCCCGAATTAGTATTTATTTTTAATTTCCATTCCATGATTTTTATCCCTTCAATATAAGATTTAGTGGATAGAAAGTGAGGAGATTAGTGGATAAAGAAATTAAAAGAAAGAAAATTTGTTTAAGTAAACCATGTTAAGGAATTGTTTTTTCTTTTGTTTTATTATCCAATTTGACTTAAAAAAACAAATGGTTTGATGTAATCCAATTTTTGATTCAGTGAACCAGAATCTAATACTTTGAAACTGTAGGCTTGTTGGTTTCAATAAATTATAGATAAATAAATTACATAATATAATAGTGACAATTTCAAACATGATTAGGGCAAATGTGGGGTTAAAGAGAAACATAAGCGTCATTAGCGGTCAACTATATATCTCTCTTTTTCCCTTCCCTCCCATGTTTCTTTTATTTTATCTTTTTTTTGTTTGTTCGCGATTAGAATTTGAAATTTATGAGTTTAAAATTTTAATTCTTTTAAGTTAGGGTAAACTAAATTAATAATTCGTATATAATTACTGAATTTCTTAATTTGAGTTTTGCCAAGGCTGTAACCTACACCCCCACTGTCTCGGTGGGGGAGGGGGGAGGTTAATAACTATATTCAATGGCTGATGTATGTTGATGGTTATGGTTGCTCAAGCACCCCTTACTTTTGGAGTATTAATTCTTACAAATATATTACTTGAGCACCCAGTCTTAATAGTAAATTTTAGATAAATAATAGTTCAATACCCATGATTTAAAATTTTTGGATCCGCCACTATATTTATAATAATCTTGTTTAAGTAGTGTTGATTGTTGATGGATTATTATGTAACATACTTTTGGTTTTCTAATGTAACACAATTAATATCAAATAGTTGCTCCTTTAAGTTTAAGAAGTGGCTTTTGTGTGTATTACTACCAAAACACAAAATACCTCCCCATAATTTGGCGTTTATATCGAACTAATGAATGCATGATATTTATTTTTTTACATACATTTGTATTACTTAACGATAGATATTTGTACATCCTTTGACCTCAATTTATCAATTGATGAGTGTAAGTATATTAATATGGATTGATGTAAATATCAAATATAGATAAATTTAACACAAACATTCAAAACAAAACTATCTTAAAGCCAAGTTAAGAATTAAATAAAGAAAAAATCAATTGAGGAATAATATTCATAATGTGCTTCACGAGATGTCCAACGTTAATGCGTCCATTAACATATATGTCCTCGTATAATCGTGAACAACCAATCTAGAAAGATCAAAATTTTAATGAACTGCGTTTTTTTTAATGAGTTATTGTAATGTTGCTAAATTTGCAATAAAAAAGAATGACAGAATTACAATATGATTGATATAATGAAAATGATGGGCTGAGTTAAACAATTTTCCAATACTCTTAAGTCTGTCTCGTAATAAATGCAGCATGCAAACACTATTAAATCCATAGAAATTAGATACAAATGATTGATTGGGGGATAGATAGTTTATAGACTAAAAGTCAAAGAACCTTATATGGCATTAGAATTTACAACAATAACAAGAATGAAAAAACTTAAGAACTTTTTTGGGATATATATAGTTAGCTCCGGTAAAAACTTACTTGCATCGAAGCTTTACACAAATCATATCGCTATATTCATGGTTAAGTAATTTAATAACATAAATATATATATAAATTTACTTATAAACACATATTATGTATATGTTGACTTGTTGTAAATAACTCAGCGCGATTAACACAAGAATACAGAGTAAGAAAAGGGAAAATTGGCAGGATCCAGAAAATATGGAGAAGTGGGGGTGGGGGTTTTTTTTTTTGAGGGGGGGGGGGGGAGATAGTGGGTCCAAGGAGCAATGAAATTTCTTAGAGAGGGCATAGGTTTTGGCTTTGGGCAAGAAAGGAAAAATCAGTCACATGGTCTCCACATGGGGGTTTTTAAAGTATGGCTTGTGATGAGAATGTGAGGGGGCCTTTGTTTTTTCAAAAGTACAAAATCTTCTTCAATGATTAGACATGTCTCATGCTTGCCATAAATCAAGAAAATTAATTTATTCCTTATAATGTTCCATAGTATAACTTGGACTAGTGTTATTTTCTAGAATTAAGTTTAGTACTCTTTAAATCTTGTGTGTAAAAGATATAATATTGTGTTCCTCCTCCTCCATATTAAAGAAAAGGTATCCTTAGACTAATAAAGCTTGGTTAGAGAAAGGACATTCTCCATACTGCAATTCGAAAAGGTTTTTTGAAGCAGGTCCCCAGGAGCTAAGATTGTCTGTACTTGTTAAACTCAAGATGGATAGTAAAAATATGATGAAGACAGATAGATATAGAAAGTGTTCCTCGAGTTCGAGGAATCACAAGTTTCTGAGTGTAACTCGGAATATGTAACGACCCGGCCGGTCGTTTTGTGAGTTATAGCCCCAGTTCCCCATTTCTGCTTTTTTTTTGTATCCTTCAACTTTATTATGATATGTCGGGTCAGTTGGTTCGGGTCTGGGGTGGTTTCAGAGAGGATTTGAGACACTTAGTCTCTTTTGTGAAGGCTTAAGTTGGGAAAGTTGACCGGATATTGACTTATGTGTAAACGATCTCGGATTTGAATTTTGATGGTTCTGTTAGCTTCGTTAGGTGATTTTGAACTTGGGAGCGCGTTCAGAATGTGATTTGGAGGCCCGTGGTAAAATTATGCTTGAATTGGCGAAAGTTAGAATTTTGGCGATTTTGGTCGGTAGTGGAAATTTTGATATCGGGGTTGGAATGAAATTCCAGAAGTTGGAGTAGATTCGTGGTGTCATTTGTGACATATGTGCAAATTTGAGGTCATTCGGACGTGATTTGATAGGTTTCGGCATCGTTTGTTGAATTTGAAAGTTTAGGAGTTCTTAGGCTTGAATCCGAGTGTAATTCGGTGTTTTGATGTTGTTTTGAGTGATTCGAAGACTCGACTAAGTTTGAATGATGTTATGGGATGTGTTGATATGTTTGATTGAGGTCCTGAGGACTCGGGTGAGTTCCCAGTGGTTAAAGGATCAAGTTTGAAGTTTGGAGAATGGCTGAAGTTTGGAACTCAGCTGTCATAACCGCACCCGCGGAGAGGAAACCACAGAAGCGGGAATTTGATCCCAGGAGCAATAGGAAGAAGAATTGGCAGCGTGCACAGGTGCGAGGGGTTAGCCGCACCTGCGATGGTCACAAAAGCGGAAGAGAGGGCGCAGGTGTGAGGCTGAACCATAGAAGCGTGAGTATATCCACACCTGCGTGAGCGCAAATGCGGTCTCGAGGCCGCAGGAGCGAGGTTCAGATTTTAAGTGAAGTTACTCACCTACGATGGTCTTTCTGCAGGTGTGGTGTCGCAGAAGCGACGATTAGACCGCAGCTGCGGTACCGCTGGGCAGAAAGTATTAATAGCACACTTCGCAAATTTTGGTTCATTTCCACCATTTTCAAGTCGGTTCTTGGAGATTTTGGAGTGATTTTGAGATTCAAGGGGTTTTCAGTGAGGTAAGTTGCTTGAGCTCTAGTACTTCTATCTACGGTGTTTTCCTATTATTTTATCAATTAATTAGTAGAAATTAGGAGTGAAAATGAGGGTTTAGGTCTTGGAATTTTGGAGAGTTTGATTTGAGGATTTGAGGGGCCTAATAGAGTCAGATTTTGATAAATTTCATATGTATGGACTCGTGAGTGAATGAGATTTCAAGTTTTATAATTTTTGTCGGATTTCGAGACGTGGGCCCTGGGGTCGGGTTTGAACTAATTTCGGGTTCTTGGTATAATTTAGTAGTTTTTCTTGTAGAATTCATTCCTTCAGCATATATTGATGGTATTATATTGGTTGTGAATAGATTCGGAGCATTTGGAGGCCACATCGAGGGGCAAGAGCATCGCAGAGTAGAGACTTGATCGGTTTGAGGTAAGTAACGATTGTAAATCTAGTCCTGAGGATATGAAACCCCGAATTTTATGTCATGTGACTATTTTGAGGTGGCGCACATGCAAGGTGACGGGCGTGTGGGCGTGCACCATTGGGGATTGTGACTTTATCCGTCCCGTATTAACTGTAAAGTTGAATATTTTGTTGAAACCACATGCTTCTTACGTGTTTTAGAAAAAAATTCTGTAAATCAGGTTGGATGCCATGTTTAGGCCTTATGCTAGTGTTGTTTGGACCCTTAGATGTCTTTTATTACTATACTCTCATTGTTTTCGATTGGAAATTTATACTCAATCATGTTTATACTTATTTACCGCATAACTCAGTCTCTATTACTCTGTTTTGATGCATCATATAAATGTTGTTTGGGGTGAATACCTTGTTTCCTGAGAGTCCGAGAGGCTGGAGAGGTTATGACTGAGTGAGGCCGAGGGCCTAATTTGTGAGGATATTTATGGGATCACCTGCACGCCGCAACATGTTTTACTGATTCATGAGTGAGGTCAAGGGCCTGATTGATTTATGTCATAATTGGCTTATTATAGCGCTTGGGCTGAAGGAGCCATTCCGGAGTCTGCACAGCCCCACTGAGCACAGGTACCAATTGAGTGCGAGTGCCAAGTACTGAGTGCTGAGTGACTGGGAGGAATGAGTGATGGTGAGGTTTTCCGAGGGGCTGTATACGAGTGATGGTGAGGTTTGCCCGAGGGGCTGTATATGAGTGATGTTTGCCCGATGAGCTATTTTTGATTTCATCATTTTTGCTCACCTTTGCATTGAGCCTTTGTTTGAAAACTGTTGAAAGATATTTTAAAACGATTTATGGAACTAGATTTAAACAAGCTGATTTGATTAAAACTATGGTTTTTAAAAGCGTGTCGTATTTTACAGAGTTTCTATGATATGAAATTTATTAGCATTACTGCCCATCACTACTTCTCAGCTTTTATTTACTATTATTACTTACTGAGTTGGAGTACTCACGTTAGTCCTTGCACCTTGTGTGCAGATCCAGACTTATCCGAACACGGTAGCGGTTGTTGACTATTCTAGTTGCAGATTTTCTCGCATCCCTACTCTTCTCCCTCTTATCTTCTATTAGTTATTTTTAGTTATTTTCCAGACTATGTTAGTCTCAATATTGTCAGACAAATTGTAGTAGATGCTCATGACTAGTGATATTCCGATGTTGGGCTTTTCTTTTCCGCACTTCTATTTTGATTTGAACTTCTTTATGAATATTTTATATTAAATAGCTTCGAAATTGTCTTTGAAATGAGAATATCGAATTGTTCTGATAACGTGTCGTCTTTCCTAGTTCCACGTTAGGCGCTATCACAACAGGATTAATTTTTGGATCGTGACAGAATAGCTACCAATAGTTTGGCAAAAATCATGTATTTGTTAGTAGAAAATCCATTCAATATATAGATCATCAATCTGATAAGCTGTCTTATTCTAAATTTAAAACTCATAAATTTTCAATTTTAGATTTGCGCCTTTGGTAATTGGGCTCATCTACATTCGGGCCGTAAAAATCATCTAATTTTTTAAAAATTGCACGGGGCGTCCTATTTGGTCGTCCCCATTTAACCTATACCTATTTTTTTAAAAAGTTTTAACTTGTACCTATTTTTTAAACAACTTCAGCCCCCTTTCTCCTCCTCCTTCGCTTTCTTCTTCTTTCTTCTTCTGCTGTTGTTGGTGCTACTATGAAACTTCAGTTCATGAGATGATTGCCATAAGTATGTTTATCAGATTATTTAAAAATAAATTATAAATAATTACGTAAGTTAATAGACAATAATTTGTGAATATTTTCACGTAATTCTGTTCTTTTTACGTTTATTCTTTCCAAAATTTATGATTTAGATACTGTTGCCAATCTGATTATTTTATAGTAGTAATACACTATGAAAGAATAGGGTGATTATTTATCTAGTATGCTAGAAAGCTTTTTCAAAAACTTCAGCTTATATAGTGCTGATGTTTTTACAAATGAACTAAATAACTTCAGCATCTTCTGTTGACATTTTTGAAAAAGTTTTATGACAAAACTAATGAATCTAGGACAAAAAAATTCAGCTTATATAGTGTTGAAGTTTTTACAAATGAAAGAATAAGGTGATTATTTATCTAATATGTTAGAAAGTTTTTTCAAAAACTTCAGCTTATACAGTGTTGATGTTTTTACAAATGAACTAAATAACTTCAGCATCTTCTGTTGAAGTTTTTCAAAAAGTTTTATGACAAAACTAATGAATCTAGGACAAAAAAAAGTTCAGCTTATATAGTGCTGAAGTTTTGACAAATGAAATAGATAACTTCAGCATCTTCTGCTGAAGTTTTTGAAAAAGCTTATCTAGAACAAAAAAACTTCAGCTTATTTAGTGCTGAAGTTTTACAAATGAACTAAATAACTTCAGCATGTTCTGCTGAAGTTTTTGAAAAAACTTATCCAGGACAAAAAAACTTCAGCTTATTTAGTGCTGAAGTTTTTACAAATGAACTAAATAACTTCAGCATCTTCTGCTGAAGTTTTTGAAAAAGTTTTATGAAAAAACTAATGAATCCAGAACAAAAAACTTCTGCTATTTTAGTGCTGAAATTTTTACAAATGAACTAAATAACTTCATCATCTTATCTAGGACAAAAAAACTTCAGCGTATTGCATTTGCTACTTCAAACTCGTCTACTAGAATGCTGAAGTTTTGCGTGATTGTCTTTGCTACTTCAACCCCGTATGCTGAAGTTACGCGAAAAAGTGGGTACGCTTGTAATTTTTTTTACAAAGCGGGCACAAGTTAAAACGTAACCCAAAAAGCGGGTATAGATGCAAATCCTCCTCTAATTTGAAACTGAAAAATAATTTTTTTTTTCAATTTTATACAATAGACATTTTCTCCTCCTATATATTCCAATCAATATCTATGTTTCTGATCTTTACATAATTCTGGTTTCCAGCTAAACTTTATCTATAATTCAAATGATAAGGTATCTTAATTTTTTCTTTTCATTTTGCTCTATATAGTTAGATCCACCTGAGTTACATATCAATTCTTTATTTATGGAGTGAAAAAAGTAAATACTTAGTAATCACACAGATTAGTGTGTATATATATAAAGAATTTAATTTTAAAGGTAAAGTTGGAGGGAAAAATAATTTCAGTTATTTGTCGTAGTGAATCTTTGCGAGTGATCAAAAGGAACCATTATTTGCTTCTCCACTCAATCCAACTAATATTTGCTAAATTATATATTTTCAATACACTCTTAAATTTATCTCGTACAGGACTTAGAAGTCCTGTAATTTTGTTGACACAAGATTGTTAAGATATAAATAGAAAGTAACCATAATCACTGAAATGTGTTCATAATGTAAAATATTTTTCTTTTTGTCTCTTATAATTATATTAATAGACAAATAATATGAACCAAAAACAGTAAAATAGATTAAAAAAATGAGTGAGACATGGCATCAACCTAACCTCAGTAATCATATAATATAAAGAGCCAAGAATCCTCTTTTAAAAGTCATCATATCTTCATCCTTTTTATCTTTCAATTCTAAATCAAATTTGACCAGACACTTAGGTCATCAAATAAAGATTCCAAATTAAAAATTCTAATTTATTAAAAAATTTCTTGAGCAATATATCTTCATTAAAAGTGCCCTTATATTCAATCCCAACTCCCACATGCTAACTAACAAGGTTTGTGTGGAGTACACTGGGAGGTAAGATTTTCGCTAAGGAGGTTCAAAAACGAAAAAAGTTAAAAAAAAATTATAACTAATGAGAATTAAACTAATAACATTACAAAGATTTTGCACCCCCTTGACCATTAAACTATGCTTTTGGGCTATGTCAAGGGGATTCAAAACATAATATATAGAGGTAAAAATTAGATTTTGCCTTATATATACAATATAATTTTTCGGTGAAGGGGGTTCGGGTGAACTCCCTTTCACCCCCTAAAAGTGTGATACATACTTCTTTATCCTTAACTAAAAATTATGGGTTCAAGCACTGAGTATAGATTCTCCTTTATTAAAGAGCGTTTTATTCCCAATGTGGGACTTTCCAACGCGAGTTTGAATTTAGTTCGGTTCCAATATCGATACCAGACATAACAATAATTGTGGTGAAGTGGTAAATACTCCTTTATCCTTTACAAAAGATCTTGGGTTCGAGCCATGAATATGCCGTCGCCTTTGCTAAGAAATACTTTACCCCCAATATGGACTTTCCGACACAAATTAAAATTTAGTCCAGTCCCACTATAAATACCGGACACCGAGAAAGAAAAATAAAAAATAAAGAAAAACTCACACATAATAGAAAGATAGTGGCGTTAAGGGGTCCATTCAAAAAAATAAAATAAAATAAAATTGATTAAGCAAAGTGTAGATCCCCCGTGATTTGCGGCTATCCTCTCAAACTTTGCCTTATTTTCTCCAAAATTTTGTAATCAGAATTTGATTGGATTTGCAAACGTAAAAAAGCCATGGAATTCTGAAATCTTATTAGGCTCCATCAACCTTGCACATGTTTCTTATATTCTCCAAATATCCCCTCCACCCCCACCACCCACCCACCCACCCAAGACCCCCAATTTTCCAACCCAAACTACACACTTGCCTCTATGGATAATTTGCTCTAATTTTTCCATCACATAATTTATATAATATTTGTGCCGAGAGTCTTTCGAAAACAACTTCTCTATCCCATCGGGTAGGGGTAAGGTCTGCGTACACACTATCATCCTCATACCTCACCAGTGGAATTTCACTGAATCGTTGTTATTGTATAAAGGGCAGCCCGATGCACTAAGCTCCCGCTATATATGGGGTCCGGGAAAGGGCGGGACCATAAGGGTCTATTGTATGCAGCCTTACCCTATATTTTTGCAAGAGGCTGTTCCCACGGCTTGAACCCGTGACTTTCTGGTCACATGACAGCAACTTTACCCGTTACACTAAGGCTCCGTACAATTATAAGTTATTGTATAATTTATATAATATTAATCTAAAATATTTTAGGCAAACGAGATTAATCAGATGTATTATTTCAAGTGTAGGATTCTTTATTGCGAAATTACGGATGTGACAATGATTTTTTTTTTTTTTTTTTTTTTGCTGAATAAGTTAATATTTTTTATTGAAAGTAGTAGTAAAAGAGAAGTTTAAGTAGTATTATTCAAAGGCAGTTGTAGATTAAAGACAATTATTGTGTACTTTATAAGTAACTTCAAAATTCAAAAATTTATTTTCCTTAAAATGATATAACTGCATCGACTCTCTGTAAACTAAGAAAGGTGTTTCTATTTTATAAAAAAAAAAGATTTTTTTTGGATATCTCACCATTATCTTTCTATTATTCTTTTTTTTTGGCATGTTGTAATTAACTAATAAGCCAAGCTAATTGGAGGGTGTGGGAAGGTGTTGGGAAGATGGTAGTTGGTGGGGAGGAGTTGTCTTTAACAATAAAAACAATAATATTTCCATGTACAGTCAAACCTTTCTATAACAATCACATTTGTTCCGAATATTTTTGGATGTTATAGTGAAGTGTTGTTATATAGAACATATATTATTGTTACTAAACTGTATTTTTAAAATAATTCTGGAGAAAATAAAATAACATAAACAGAAATATAAACGAAACAAAAGTTAATCCGAGCCCACTGAATTCAATGTGCTTCCTTAAGGAATTTAATCCCTTCCTAGTACCCAAGGTTATAGATTATTTCCTCCTAGGATGGAACGAATTACACACTGGTGTAGTGGTACTTCAAACCTCAGTGTTTCAGCGAACACAAAGTTCGGTAGCAAATCACACTTACTGTTACTTTCTTTGAAGTTAAAACAATGCAGAAGAAGGAGGAGAAACTTAAAAAATCGTATGGAAATTCTGAGAGAATGGACTTGTATTTATAGCCAATGTTGGGCTGAAAACTGAAGAGGTACAACTCTTCAGAATGGTTGTTTATGCAAAACGGCCATAGCATAAATAGCTATTTACTCAATAATAAATCGGGAGAATTGAAGAGGGTGGTTAATTTTCTGTTACAAAAATAGAAAACGGAAAAATGGAAACATTTGTGTTAATATTTACTATTAACAAATAAATTTGGTCCAAAAAATTAATCAATTAATCATTTGACCGAAGCCGAAGCTGAACCAAACGACGGCGCGAAGCTTGCCTTCTTCTCAACTCTTTAAGAGCTAGAAGAAGAGCAATTGCTTATATACCCATAAAAAATCTCTTCCTCTTCCAATATGGGACAATGTCCCTTCATCAAGGAGGAAATCTCAAATGAAACTCAAATATTTCATTTTCCCTCCATTTCCTAGTTATCCTCTTTTAAGCATTAATATACTTAAAAAAACCTAACAATTATAACAGAACATGAAAATTGGTTCTGAAAACTTTACTTTTATAGTGAAGTGTTGTTATATAAGGATGTTGTTATAGAAAGGTCTAACTGTACAACAACAATAACAAACTCAGTGTAATCTCATAAATGGGGTCTGGGGAGAGTAGTTTGTAGCATCCCAAAAATAGGTTCGAGTGATTTGCTCAAACAGTGTATTTGTACTAAAAAATTAGTAAATACGTACAAATATTAATTTTGGACTCAGTTACTTGAAGTTAAAATCGTCGTTACAATTCAGAACCCATAAAGTTGAAATCTTAGCTCCGCTTCTGTGTATGCAGACCTTACCCCTATCTCGTAAAGTTGTTTCTGATAAACTCTTGACTCAAGAAAAGCATGAAAGGAAATACGATAGTTGAGAAGCCGATAATCTTTATGTATATATGTTAATTAGGCATTGTTCAGAACATGTTGTCAATTAAATGTTGTACGTACATTATATGTTTGTCAAGGTATTATTATAACCTAAGTTCATAAGTTGCAATCGCAACTAAAACAAATATACGCTTCATTATATTTGCTTCCTTAGATTAGGTATTGCAACTGGATTGGATTGAAGCAAGTAAAGGTATTATCACTTTTAGCCTGAGTCCGAAAAAGTGTGTATATATATATATATATATATATATATATATATATATATATATATATATATATATATATATATATATATATATAACATACAATATATACTACAAGAAAATATATATATATATACCTATTATTTTTACAACTGTTATACAGTGTCATTTTTCCAAGCAAGTAATGGATAAATCCACGAAATTTAATTAAATCCAATTTCAACATAATAAATCATACGTTTGTACTATTCTCAATAAATCTCAAAACCTAATCTTCATTGAACATAAATTAAAACAACCTACAAATTCACAACTAAGTTAAGTTATTGAATCAAAACTGTCTTTTCCACAAAAGAAAGAAAGAAATCTAACAATTCTATTTATAAAAGAAACATATAATGGCCCATGCAATTTGTCTTAAGTAATAAATAGTGGAATGGGCTTATAATGAAGGAAGTGAGCATGTTTTTGCACGTACGCATATACACACATAGTCTATATGCACCGGCGAAAGCAGAATTTTTACCAAGAGGATTCAGAAATATTAACCTTATATATACAGTACAATTTTTGGTGAAGAGAGTTCCATCGGCTGAACCACCCTCCGCCCACCTAACTCGTCATACCAATGTATTCAAAAAATTATATGCAAATGGAATGGTCGAATCAAGTTATTATGAAAGATCTACTGCCGGGGATTGTGGTAATATGGATAAGATTGCTTTACTCTTAATCAGAGATTTCAAGTTCGAATTTTAAAAATAAAAAAGTTTCTATTAAAAAATACTTTCCCTTTTAATGAGCCTTACATGAAAAAATTCAAATTATTTTAAATTTTAAAATAATTACCGAACACTAAATGAAAAACAAAAAATTTTAATATAAAAGAGAAAGAGTGAATGCATGTGCACACATGGATGGGCCATTTCCTTTGTCCTAACAAAGTTAAACAGTCCTACAATATATATATATATATATATATATATATATATATATATATATATATATATATATATATATATATATATATATATATATATATATATATATATATATATATATATATATATATATATATATATATATATATATATATATATATATATATATATATATATATATATATAATTGGTAAGTGCGCTATGAGATCAGGGGCTAATGTAGTATTAATATTACTTAATAGTTTTGGCTTAAATCATATTTAAGTGTTAGAATGTTCGTTATATAAGTAAAAATAATTGATTTAGAAACTCGTAAATCAAATTAGCTAAGATAGAATCTCGAACTCAAATTCATATGGCTCAAATTTTGAATTCTCCTCTATAGAGCATTCATTATCAAAGTTCTCTAGTATCAAAAATATATAACATGCGGCGTTTGATTGCTGGGATTAGGGATAATACATGCAAAATTATTTTATCTTACATTTGATTAAATTTCGAATCCGATATTAGCAATTCCAAAATTAATTTATATCGCAATTGTGGAATTCTTCTATTACACATTCAGGATAAGATAATAATTTTGGGATTACTTAATCCCTGAATAAAATACTACAATGACAAATATGCCATTTTTCAACGCTCTTCCTCCAAAGTTTTTAAAAAATTTCAGATTAAACTTAGAAATAAAAGTTTATCCAAATTTTCGTAAAAATAGCACGGTATAACCAGTTTTCGGACTAGTCATTCAAAAATAGGCAGTGTTTACGAAGTCAATGAAAAATAGCCACTATTTTGCTGCAACAAAGACTGGTCCAACATAATATACTGGAGTTCGGTGCACCTGTGTATGAACTCCAGCATATTATGTTGGACCGGTATACTTTGCTGAATCCAATATAATATACTGGAAACTGGAGCACCGATGCTCCAAACTACTGGACAATTATACTTGCTGGAACTCCAGTATATTATGCTGGAGTTCTAGTGTATTTATGCCGGAACTCCATCATATTATGTTGGAGTTCCAGCATAATATACTGACATATTTTCCGGGTTTTGAACAGTGTTTTTGCTCAGATTTATTTTTACATGAAAAGTGACTAAATTTCGATTACTTTTGAAACTGAGCTATTTTTGAACGACCAATTGTAAATCTAGCTATTTTTGAATTTCTCCCAAAATTTTCTAGTATACGCCAAACACGTAATTTATATTATACCTTGTATATTCTATTTTTAGTCCAATGACATCTTCTAATAATATTATATCCACTAAATAATTCTGTTATTATTTAATTTTTATATTATAATCCCATCATTATAATTACGAAATAATTTATTTTCCAACCAAATGACCCTAAGAGTCTAAGACATTCAGTTAAAGGTGTAATAATTCTAACCATTCTATACTACTCCTAAGTGGTGTTGTCAAATTATATTATAGATTTTCATTATTTGACTTTTTTTTTTCCATTGTAAGTTGTTCTTTTTAAACATAATCCAAGATAAGCTATTAAATTTGTCTCTTATGTTTGAATTTTTATAACATTTAGTAGTGACAGCATTTTAAAGGTAGAATTATGAGTTACAAACCAATCTATAAATACTTTTCTTATTTTGACAATTTTCGTCGAGGTTAGAACTTTTTTTATTACTATTTCCTTTTATTAATATATACAACTGTCAAAGAAAAAAAAAAGTAGAAATCCACAATCAATGGTTCATTTTTAAATCAAGAAGCTGCTACTATATCGTGATTAGAGGGTTTAGTTATTGGAAAAATGATACTGTATAACCGTTCTCAAAATAATAGTCGAAAAAATATATATTTTTTGTATATATATATATATATATATATATACATTTTGTATGTTATATAAAAAAATTATATAAATTTTATATACTTTTTCAACTGCCAAATATAAATAATTTCTGCCGCGGGCAAAAATAAAAAAAAACCCTTTATTATTCTTAATTTTCTTCCCACCAACACCATCAATAACTTGTAACAATTGTAGGAGAAAACAGTGGTGATCTATTATTGTGCTAAAAGGCAGAGAAAAATATTTATCGGAATTCGGTGGTTATACGAAATTATATCAACTTTTTATTATTAAGTAATTAGATGGACTTAAATAAGCGAGGACGGGTCAATGCGGGATAGATAAAAGATACAGTATATAGTTCCTTTATGCCAATTTATATGATAAGTTTTTATTTTTAGTCTATAATTTTTTTTATATTTAAAAGCAATTTAATATATATTAAACTTCTCATAGTTTTGTTAATGAGATGATTTATAGCTGCATAAAATTTATTGCTTATTTTAGACCATAAATTTAAAAGTAAAATTATTTCTTTCCTTCTTATTAAATTTTGTGTTCACTCAAATATAATATCACATATATTGTGACTGAAGGAGTAGGGAAAAATACTAAGTTTGACGCCTAATATGGCTTTAAGTAAAGTAATTTTTGCCAATTTGAAAAAGGAAAAAAAGAAATATCGGAAAGTTGACTTTTTTGCATGCTTTGGGAAAGTAGGAAAGCTAAGAAAAAAGTGACAAAAGCTTTACCTTAACCTGATTTAAGTCCTAAAAGTGTTTTGGGTTGGAAAATATCGTCCTTATGAACTCATTTCATCCAAATAAGAAAAAATAACTTCCTACCAAAAAGGCGAAAAATATTTTTCAAACTTTATTCCGACCCTCATCCCGGCCCAATCAACACCCTCGTCACCCATGCCCCCAAACCCCGACCCACCAATACTACGTCACCATCCAACCCCCCAGCTCTCCTCCCTCTCCCAACCAACCAACCACCCCCGGCCACCATCCACTCCTTCATGTGCCCCTTCCTTAGGGTCGGGGTTGGGATTCAAGGCCAGGGTCGAGTATCAGGGTCGTTGTTCGGGACTGAACCTTCGTTGCCCCGCTCATCCCGGCAAGTAACTAAATAAATAAAAAAACAACTTATTTTTCAAGAAAATATTTTCCTTCATGCTAAACACACCCTTAATTGTCTTACATTTGATTTACTAGCGCCTTTCCTTAATTAACGAATCCTCTACTTGATTGTGCTCCTAAAAGCTATGAAGGAGGAGCGGGTTCCCCGACTGCTTTAACAATGACATGCAATCAGAAATAATATTAGATTAAGCCAGATGATAAATTTTTATCATATTAATCACGTCAAAAGGAATTAATGTTGACTTCCAAATTCCAAATGTGAAAACAAACCGAAACAGTAACACGTGTAAAAGTACAACAACAACAACATACGCAGTATTATCCCACACCGTGAGGTCTGGGTAGGGTAGAGTATATATAGACCTTACCCTTACCATGTGAAGATAGAGAGATTGTTTCAATAGATGCTCGACACAGGAAAGCATAAGCACCACATTAATGAAAATATAGACAAGAACGGACAATACCAAAAAGCCATATAAAAGAAGAATAAAAACAACAAGACAATATCGATCAACAATGAAAGAAAACAACAGTTAGTCATAAAAACCTATTACCAAAAGAAAGCGAGATTGCGTGTCAATACTACTGTTATGAACACTCTAGACTACCTACTCTACTACCCTAATCCGCGAACTTCATACCTTCCTATCAAAGGTCATGTCCTCGGTCAGCTGAAGTTGCGCCATGTCTTGCCTAATCACCTCTCCCCACCTCTTCTTTGGCCTACCTCTACCTCTTCGTAGGCCCTCCAATATCAACATCTCACACCTCCTTACCGGGGCGTCTATGCTCCTCTTCCTAACATGACCAAACCACCTAAGTCGCGCTTCTCGCATCTTGTCCTCAATAGGGGCACACCCACCTTGTCGCAAATAACCTCATTTTTGATCATATCTAACCTGGTGTGCCCGTACATCCATCTCAACATCCTCATCTCTGCTACCTTCATCTTTTGAATATGAGTGATCTTGACCGGCCAACACTCAGCCCCATACAACATCGTTGGTCTGACCACCACTCTGTAGAACTTACCCTTATGTTTCGGTGGCATCTTCTTGTCACACAAAACACCGGAAGCGAGTTTCCATCTAATTCATCCAGCCCCAATACGATGTGTGACATCTTCATTAATCTCTCTATCCCGTGAATATATTATTATTGTCTTGTTGTCAACACCCAAAGGGCATAGAGAAGAAAAACAGAAACAGTAACACAAAAATCAGACGAAATAATTAAAAAAAGGGAATTCTTTTGTAAATTTAACAAGCCAAACTTATATACTGAAATCAGCCATCTGCCTTTTTAATGAATAAGAAAAATATAAAATAGGATAAAAACTCAAAGCCAACAACATACCCATCACATTAATTACATGAAGTGATATGCCACATGCACAATATTCATATAGGTACGTACCATGATAAAGTCTATTGATTGTGACTTAACAAAGAAAGTTGACCTAAATTTTTATAATAACCTCATATATTGAACTGCTGCCCCTATATTTAATCAGACTACCCGAGCCCCGTCGAAGATATTGTTCTCTCTAGCAGCTTAAACTTTTATATTCGATGGTTATACACTTTAATATGATGACATAAGTCCGGGCTGCAAATCTCATCGCAACCATTATTAGAAGAATTTTCACGTACTTGAGCAATGAAAAAATATCAAACCCGCACGCGAGGAAGGCAGTTGAAAATATATTCAAATAAATAAGAGCACACTCTATCTAACAACTTAAGCTTAAACATTATAAACCAATTTAACCTATTATAAAATATTGTTTTCTTTATTTTTGAATTACTAAATCCACTTATTATAGGCAGTTATAAGTAATTATCTGTCGAATGTTTTGATAATGTAAAGCTTTTTATACTCTCAGCTTACAGAAGCTAAACTCATGAATGTAACTTGTATATTGTAATAATAATGTAAATAATTCTTATATGGTCAATAAAATTTAACATATTATAATATAGTATTATGTATCTTAATATGTTACTAATTTCACTTATTATGAATAGCTATATGTACCTATTATTCAGAGATCTGACAGTTTAAATTTCTTTCAATTAAAAAAAAAAGATAACTTCTAAACTCATTTTCATTCTCCTCAATCACGAACATGCCAGAGATTAGCAGATAAAAACCAACAAGTGGTACATCACCTAAGCAACAAAAAATCTTTTTTTTTTTCTATCCAATGTGTGGTACGACCAAATTATATTTTTTGGCATTCTATAGCCATAAAACTGCAAATTCGCGCGAGTCCCAAATTTTTGTGTGCTATAGCTCATGCCTTCCGCCTTGGGCCCGGATGGATCCGTCGTGGAATCGCCTAATATTTGTCCCGGACATCAAATACGGCCTATGAAACAATTTCCACCGGAGTCTTACTAGATCCATATTCGCACCGGAAAGTCTTCATTAAGGATAAAACACTCTCTAACAAAGGTGATTTCATACCCATGACTCAAACCCGATACCTCTAACTAAGGATGAAGGCAAGGGCCGATGCACGTGGAACGAAGCGCGACACCTCTTTGTCGAAATTTTTTACGTAATATATATTAAAACTGTACGGATACAATAAGATAAAGAAAATGACACCACTTGACATATATTGTAACTTGGCATGTTTGTTAAGTTCCTGATTTTTCTCAAGGTGGTCAGAGATGTAAACCACAAGTAGATAATATTTTTGTCAAATATTGGAGAGAGCTTCTATTATTAAAAATTACGGTTAAATAGAATTAAACTCACAATATTTTCTAATTTATGACTCAACAAAGTCAATTGACTAAGGCTATTTGCTGTCAAATAATGTGATAATTAATGTTTTTTATTCTCCATTCTTTTATAAATATCGATATTGCTTATAAATTTTTTTACGCACGTCCCTAAACGAAGGATCATTTATCATTCCACTACAATCGTGATTGGTAGCCACACAAAATCTTACTAACCCAAAGATAGAATAGTAGCAAAATATTAGCCTAAAAAGGACAAGCCAAATGAATTGTGCCCATGCAGCTGCCATAAATACATGCACGTGCAACTACTTGAATTGCCAACCTAAGAAAAAGACTTGTTTATTTAACTCAAACAAGAGAGGAACCAACCTACATGCCCATGACTTATCATAAGGAAACTAATGCACGTGTGTCTCATTAATTAGATGTTGATGTTCAATAGTTGGGTTGGGGAAGAAAGGGGGTGGGTGTGGTCTGGCCTGGGAAGGGATTCAGAGAGAGTTTCTAGTTTGAGCTAGATTTAGAACGAGTTCTCTGAGTTCAACTAAATCATACTTTCAAATTCGTCTAATGACTAATATTGCTCGGATCCTCCAAAATCATGTTGTTGCGCTTGTATGTGTCGGATCATAAAATGAGAGTGTTGGCTTAATTAGCCAGGAGTAGGGGAGAGACCTTTTGGTTTGATCTAGATTTAGAAAGGGTTTTATGAGTTCAACTGAATCGTGCCTTTAGGTTAACTAATACTGCTCAGATCCTCCAAAATCATGGTGTCGCGCCTGTACGTGTCGGATCATAAAAAAGGGGGTGGTAGCTTAATTAGCCAGGAGTAGGGAGAGAGAATTTCTAGTTTGAGCTAGATCGAGAACGAGTTTTGTAAGTTTAACTGAATCTTACTTTCAAATTCAAGTAATATTGCCTGAATCCTCCAAAATCATATTGTCACGCTTGTACATGTCGGGTCATAAAAAGGGGGTGGTGACTTAATTAGCCAGGAGTAGGGAGAGAGAATTTCTGGTTTGAGCTAGATTTTAAATGGGTTCTGTAAGTTCAACCGAATCTTGCTTTCTGATTCATCTAATATCGTTCGGGTCCTCCAAAATCATGGTGTCACGCTTGTACGTGTCGAGTCATAAAAAGGTGGTGGTGGCTAATTAGCCAGGAGTAGGGAAAGAGAATTTCTAGTTTGAGCTAGATTTAAAACGGGTTCTGTAAGTTCAACTGAATCTTGTTTTCGAATTCAACTAATATTGTTCGGATCCTCCAAAATCATGTTGTTGCACTTGTACGTGTCGGGTCATAAAAAGGGGGTGGTGGCTTAATTAGCCAGGAGGGAGAGAGTTTTTGGTTTGAGCTAGATTTAAATATATTATGTGAGTTCAACTGAATCTATTGCTTTAAACTCCAGTGAATATTAATTGTTTGGATCCTTCAAAATTATGTTGCCGCAACGCTACGTGTTGGATTCTCAAAAAGTTCTTTCGGAAAATCCGACAAACACCCAATAATATTTTTAAAGAATCCAAACAATATAGTTTCACTATGTATACAATGCAAGAAAATGAATTAAAATTATTCATGTATAATGAGACCATACTCATCTATGTCCAGTAACCTAAAGGAGATGATATTTTAATTAGTCATACAAGACGTTTAGATTCTGAGGTCTAAATTCTAAGTAATTTGAGTGGTTGGAGCAGAAACAGGTGTAAGTGGTCAACTAAATTATTGTAATAACATTAATATGCATCTCCTATAGGTCAAGTCGTAAAGGAAATTCAATAATTTATGGTTTTTCTGCATCATTTTATGGTCAAAAGTGATAAAAATTGCATCAACCATTATTTGCATGATCAATCACACAGCTCAATTTGATGCTGCAACATAGAGCAGGAAGTGAAAGTTTGGATCAATATTTTAAGATTGGAAATTCTGGAGATTGTGATCGAACGGGCAGAGACGGACCCAAGATTTTAACACGACAAAAACATCAGTATTCTTCTCAACCAGTACCTCCTCAAGGCTTTTAGTGTTCAAATCAAATGGTGATGTATATGCACTATTTTGAAAGTGTATATATATATATATATATATATATATATATATATATATATATATATATATATATATATATATACATATATATATATATATATACTATGTCTATCGAAGTTTACGGAATCCACGGACCCCTCAAGATTACACATAAGTTTGTCTCTATACGCAGGGGCGGAGTTAGAGGGTGCAAGGTGGTTCATATAGAAATCTTTGCCAAAAAATTGTATTGTATATATAATGTCAATTTTTTTTATATATATATAGAATATATGTCAAATCCATTTAATACAACCCAAGAGTTTCCAAGCACGAATATCCAGTTCTAGGCATGCAAAGAGGTGTTAAAATGTCTCTTGTTGGTTCAAGAATGGAATATTATATCCGTAGATAGTCTTGGACAATCCTGACCATAGGTGGAGCTAGATCATTAGCTTTGAGTTCGGACCCAACAATTTCTTTGTTTTTAACGCCTCCTAATTTCCAGGAATTGGTCACTTCAATAGCCTTCGATGGTTATACGGGTATCCAAAGGACGAACGAGATGGATATTTGTTGTCCCAACCATTCTCTTAGTCCCAAGCCCGCTAAGGAAAGGGCTGACTTAGAACAAAGTTTTCGTGTTGTTGATTCCTAGGTGTAGTGCTTCTTCCCCTATGCTGCCTATTAGCGCTAGTAGAGTAGGATTAATCCGTAATACAGAACTTCTAGGCGTAACCTTTCGCTTAATGCTAGAATCGATCGAGAATCGAAAGTAGCTTTTCTTTAGATCCTGTATTTATTTTAATTTTTTTTATTGAATATGTATAGATATCTAATTGCGAAATAAGTAATTAAGACTAGCAATGAGTACAATATAAGTTCAGAACCCATAAAATTCAAATTCTAACTTCGCCTTTAAACATCCATTAACATCTATACAAAGAACATGCATTTTCCCACTATAAATTAAACATGCATTCTCCCACTACAATCTACAACTATATACTGAGAAGCAACTGATAACCTATGTGCGTGTCATCCTTGTGTAGAGGCCATGTTAATCGTTCTAATTTTATCGGATGTTCCCAAAGGGACATGACATCCTAGTTGTTCCAAATTATTTTTTAAAAAATAAAAAGAAAGAAAGCAATTGTATCGTTCTAGGGAACCATTTCTCGATTTGTGGGTGTCATCCTAGTGCAGCGGCCATACTAATCTTCTTTGTATCGTTATAAATTAGAGACCAAGTAGCATAAAAATAAGTCTATCTAAAAGGAATATTATCTAAAGCATGGATTATATTTTAGAATAGCATGTAGACAATGCAAATGTTGGGGATGCAACTAACATTAGCACAAGGTGGCAGATATCTATTCCAAAAGTCTACACTGATGAGATTTTGGTAAGGTATGTTAGGCAGAGTTGGGATTTGATGTTTATGGGCTTGAAATTGTAATTATTTTAAATTACTAGAGTTCTAAACTAGTAATTTGTATATATTCAATAAATTTTTTAAGATAAATATAAAGTTTAAACCAAAGCTATTGGGTTCGGCTGAGCCCGTAGACAAGGTTACTCCTATTTTTTTTTCTTTTGGTAAAGCTTTTGTAAAAGCGAAGAATTTAAGTCGATTTTCTCGTGTAGCCCAGAAAGAATGAAATGCCAAAATTAACCGGCAGAAATGACAAAAGTATCCTCAGATTAAATTGTTATTCCGAAAACCAGAGGTATTGCGAAGAGGTGCCTGTATTCCATATTCTCAAGGAAGTAAAGATATAAATATCTAGTAAAAATAAAGAGACAATTAAAAGAAAAAACTAATTGATTTTTTTGTTCATTTCACATTAAAGAGACAAACACATTTTCATTCAATTAATATTAATATATTACAAGATACAATTTCAGAGATGGAGCTAGAGTATTGGGAGCGAGTTCGGCCGAACCCATTTGGTTCGAACTCTGTATTTGTCTTAAATTTTTTTATTGAATATGTATAATTAATCTAAAACTCAATAACTTCAAATGATTAGAATCCCAAACCTATATATTTGAAATCTTGGCTCTGTCTCTGTACAAATTTATAATACCCCAATATTTTAAGTGAGGATATATTGGACATTTAGAAAATAACTTAAGTCCAAAGAAAGAAAAAAAAGGGAAAAAGAAAACTAATAAAACAAAACAAAAAGAAGAAACCTAGTCAAATTAAAAGAAGGGTCAAAGCCCACGGGAACTAACAACTTATTTGGATGGTTGTTACCTATTGTATCGTATCGTATTGTTACGTTAAATACGATATTTGTTTTGGTTGTTACTTAAATTTTATTGTATCGTATCGTTAAATCCGTAGTTACGTAACGACAAAATGTCATTTTATGTAACGACCAATTTGGTATGGTTGCGTCGTTATCTTGTCTTTTTCTCTCATCTCACCCTTCACTATTATTAAATTATTTTATTTTATCATTTACCCTACCTTTTTATATAATAAATTTACCCCGTATCATAATTTATCTTTATAATATTACAAATTTATTCTTCATATTGCTAGTGCATGATATCATGAAACAATGGCAAACGATATAATCTATCCAAACATTGTATTCATCAAACGATACAATACAATACAATAGAATACGATACGATACATTATGAAACGATGTGTAACAATCATCCAAACAAGTTCTAAAAGAAAAGGGAAAAGGGGGAACGCAGCAAGCTGCGGCTAAGACAAAGCAAAAACAAAAGGGGTTGAAAAATAAGAGGAAATCCCCGTTTGGCTAACGTACAACGGAAAAGAAAAAAAAAACGAAAAGGGAAAAAAGTCTTCTGGTGTTGCCTCGTATTCCATTCAAATCATTGGCATATAATCTTATCTCTACGATAAGCCCCAGGTAATTACATATATTTTCCTTCTTTCTGAAACAATAGTAGTTGATATACATGATTCCTCGTGAGACTAAGTAAATATAATGTGGGATTTGATTCTGAGTTAGAAGAGGAGGTTAGGAAACTAAGAGAAATCCATAAACCTTTTCATGAATTAAACAGGTATACTATATGACTATACTAAAAAGTTATTGATTATGGACTAATTGAATTACTCATAGTATGGGTAAATACAATTCAGCAATTATGGTCAAACATGAACCTCTAAGGGTTAATATATATTTTAAATTAGTTTTGAATTAATTTAAACTAGAAAATTGACACGAGATTGATATGACGTGATTATAGAATGATCGGAGGAAGTTGTACGGATCGCTCGAGGTGGCGAGTTTGGTATTTGACACGAGTACTATGAATAGTAATCTTACCGCAATTTGTATTTTCATAACCTGCATGGTTTATACATTATTTTGAAAATAAATGTGTTACCGAATGTTTGAAAGTGTATGTTGGACAAGTCCTTTACTTGATATCGTACTGAATAGTATACTTGAGATGTTTACAGTTATTTAATATGTTCTCGTTGTTAGTAGACATGTTTTACTATGATTTGAGATATGATTACCGTTACCGAAATTGGATTACATGATTTGATAAGTATTGAAATGCCCTGTACTATTTTGAAAATGCTTTCATATGAATATTTACTGGTTACGAGAAAAAGTATAAATGGGAGGAGATTTTGAAGGATCTCGTAGCTAACGACGGGTTCGTTAGACCTGATGCACCTTGTAATTACAGATTACGGATTACAGTTATAGCTCTCGCTAGTGGGAAGGTAGAACTAGCATACAGTTACAGTTTCCCTCGAGTAGGGACCTACAAGTTATATTTGACTCCTTTTACGAAAGGGCCCACACAATGATACATATTATACGATCCTTTCTTGGAAACCTCACAAACGTAAAGATTTTCTATGAGACAGTGTCTACCGTGTTTATTATCGATTTGTTAAATTGATTTCTGTCACAGGAAGTACATGAATAGACTGATTGTATTTACCGTTTTTGAGAGGGCATTTTATTTTTATGATAGTTTCTGATTATTATTAAACAAACATGCTTTCTGACTTGTCCCCAATTAAAAAGAGTTGTGATTAAGGATTATTACTCACTGAGCTAGCGACTCACTCCCCGCTATTTTTTTTACAGAAACAGCAGTTGACGCGAGCGAGAATTGTGTTAATTAGAATACACGATTTGATAGTTCTTGGTGAACCTCGTACTTGTTCGCGTGGGCAAAGAGTATTTATTTGTTATCGTCTTTTCTTATGAACTCTTAGAGTCGCTCCATAGTCATTTTTATTAGTGTCACGGGCATTCATTCGTTATATGGACTAGTTACTAGTATTGTACTTCTTTCCGTATTTTTTAGATGAGTTTAGTATTATTACGTTGATAAGGTTGGTAATGTTGGTGAAGACTCATTTTTGGTTAGTTGGTGAAGATTGTGATTGATTAGGTGAATATGGGTTGATTGTTATTTGTTTATGGGACAGAAAAGTTTTGGGATAGTCCAAAAACAGGGAAACTCTGTCCGATTTTTTGTAAAATACCGGTAAAAATTACTTGGGGGCACTTGCTCCTAGGTGCCGGTCATGATCCTAAATTGGATCGTGACAAAATTACTCTAAGAGAATTTATCCTTTGTGTACTTCTGTCTCGATTCTTTAGTTTTGTTTTTGTTTTGCATGTTTCTTCTTGAAGCGTTCTAGCGGGCCAAGACAATAACCAAGCTGAACTCACACTTGAGACTAAGTGGGCTGGCCCATTATTTAGTCTTGGGCCTTTGATATTTACACAAATAGTCAATCGAATTTATTGTTTACTTTTTCTAGTCGATATACATAAATTATACTTTAATTATACATATATTATATATGAATTATGCATATATTTATACATATATCAGCTTTTTTTAGTTTAAGCAATTAGATGTGCAACTATTCGAGTTAATGCTTCAATAAACTGTGTGTCTGAGAACTGAAAGAGAATCTGTCCAAACAAAAGTTTTAGGATGCTAACTCATTGAGTTTAATAGCAGATCTTTTAGAAGAATTAATCTAAATAGTCTTTCATCAACTGTTTATATTAAAAATAGCTACCAGATATATTATATATG